>NC_052640.1:22022500-22135000 GCF_016161935.1 Mauremys reevesii | reverse complement strand
GCCCCAAAAGGCTTAGACATCAACCCCATTTTACCTGAGTGGTGGGAGGTTCTTTAGAACCCAACTCTGGAAATTTCTTGCCCTTTGAGATGAAATCTTTACTGCCCAAATCATCTGCCTAGAAATATCAAAAATCATCTCCCATCTTCTTGATTGGGAAAAACCAAGGGCAACACAGGAGATATCCTCCAGAGCAGCAGAGGCTGGTCTTTGCCAGTAAATAGATGGGAGATGGGTTCCTCTTATTAAATTACAACCCACCAAAACAATGGACTCTGCACTTAGAAGAACTCAGCTCTTATCTGTTGCCAACAAAACATTTCACTTCACTCTGAATCAATCACACACCGTCACACTCCTCCCCATCCCCTGCAAAAGATATCCCCACCCGTACCAATTGGTGTTGCTGAGCAACATAGGTGCAGTTAGTCATTATTTCAATGAAGTGTTTTTCCTGAATCAGAACAAAAGAAATGGGCACTACACCAGCTGGGATTTCCCCTCAGGATGTTGACAGAGATAGGCATTGTGTTGATCCAGTGTTTGGCATGGGGAAAAATACCTCTGAATGCCAGCTAAGCACTTGCTACGGCACACAGCAGCAGTTACATCAGAAAATCATCCCTGCTTCTGAGAGACTTCTGGACATTATGAGATCTGCACTTGGCATCAGCATATCCTATCTATTGCTCAACACTTCAGAAGATTAGCCTAGTCCTGTGAATGCTACATTAGGGCAAACCCTGCCAGATCTAAAGAGCAGTAAACTTAGTTTACAAGTCTCTGCATCATCCACACCAGATATAAGACTTCGTCACACCAATCACACCTGCAGCAGCACTTTGACAGCACTAATACACCACCGAGAATTGACTGGTACAAGGAGTAAAGGTTGCAGTGGGTGATCTGAGGAGAGGAGGTGGTCAGTAGAAATGGATGACAGACAAGTGAGTGGAGAACACAAGATCAGAAGTTATTACGGTTGGGCACCTTGAAGTCAGAGAGAGACGCCATCAGCTCATCCAGTTCTCTCGTGGCTGAAGAAGCAGATATGCGAGTCTGCTGCTGGCTGGAGGTGACCCGCTGTGGGCTGCTCACCTCACCCTGGTTCACAGTGATGGCAGGGCTGATAAAAAAACAAAACCACACACATTACATGTTAATGTGGTGGGGGTGAAAAATCCCAGGCTGACAGCCTCAGCTCTTGGGATTCTGTTGATTCCCAGGACAGGTACAGCAAGGAAAGCAGCACGGCCGGATTCCCCACACTTGGACCCCAAACACGCCTCAGCATGCCTTCCAGGAGATCAGCTTTTGTGGCACTTCCAACCCTTTGCTCTCTCTCTGAGACTGCCAAAGATGCCAATGAGTGCAGTTGTGGTAGTTTGTGATACGAGCAAGCATCCATTAGGAACTAGACTGAGACCCACCCAATTTATTTGGTCAGATGGTGATAATTTTCAGTCAGCATAACTGGGTTCAAAACAGAATTAGAGAAGTTCATGGAGGATAGGTCCATCTGGAATTAAACATGTACCCCCCAAATGGTAAAATGACCCATTATACACTTATTTGTTTTTCCAACATTAGCAGTTTCTGACTCAATGGCAGTTGCAGTAAATCTGAGCTCAAAAGAGGAGCAGACATGGCTACAATCTTCAACTTCCTCCTTGACCTTCCCCAGTTTGGAGAGAGCAAATCCCCTCATTACCAAGAAAACAGGAGGCCATCTGCCCAGCTAACACTGCACTCTCCTTGCTGCTGTCATTAAACCGTGTGGAGTCACTAACCCATCTCTGCCCCAATGCCCCCTGCACCCAAGGGAACAGTAGCTGGGTCAGTACTCACACTGGACTTGGCACAGAGCTCTCCAGTTCATCCAAAAGGCTCTCCACACTGGGACGCACATCCTCAATCCCACGCCCTCCGTTCCGCTTTGGCTTCTCTTTTGTAGAGGGTGCTGCCTTCACCCCCAAAGAGCTAGTGCTCTCTGGGACAACACAGAGAGGTCCAGTTCCACTGGGCAGGGAGGGGCTCCTGCTGGCTTCATCTTAGAGGAAAAGAAACAGTCAATAGACCCTCGCTTACAGTGGAGAGGGAGGAAGGTACAACATGGGGAGGGCAAAAAGGAGGATGAACTGGGCAGGGGAGAAAGAGTTACAAGGGGATTTATACATGGAGGGAGGTGTGAGATCCAGGCATCAACATACCTAGCCCTGACACTTGGGTCACCACTTCCTACCTGTTGGGAAGCCACTAGGGGGATTGTGCTGAACAGCGTTCAGTTCTAGGAGTAGTCGGTCCAGTTCTGATAGGTTGCTGCCCAATGAAGAGCTCATCATGGTGGGAGATGGTTCTGCAGACTTCTGCTTGTTGGGAAAACTGGGTGGAGAGGGGAAAGAGGAGTGTAAAACTGGAGTCACCCCCCTTTTTGGGTGAAAGATAAAGCATGGTGGGGTCTGGGGAAAGCTTTGTAACAAGAGCCCCACTGGCACCTTGTCAGGAACCCAAGTCATTTAAATGTACACACTAAAAATACAATAAATAAATGCACTCAGCATAGTATCAGCTGGTGCTCGTTGTTGGAGCACACTAGCACCAAAGCAGCTGATCAGCTGTGTCCTCGCTCTGCAATAGCAGCCATGAACAAAGTCTCAGATTTCTATGGCTGCATGTAGCACAGGGTTAACAGACTGCAGATCAGGGATATGCAGAAGAGAAGCAGAACCATTAGCTAGCACAGAAGAAAGTCATTTGTTTCCACTGACATCACAAAAGCAAGAAAGAAATTCACTCCTAGAGGAAGAGGTGAAGCATGGCTGGTTTAGAGGAAGAGGAGACAACTGAAGTACATACCCCACCCAGCATTCTGGTGTCTAGCCCAGGGGTGAGCAAACTTTTTGGGCCGAGGGCCACATCTGCGTGGGGAAATTGTGGGCAGGGCCGGGGCAGAGGGTTGGAGTGTGGGGTGCAGGAAGGGGCTCAGGGCAAGAGATTGGGGCAGAGGAAGGGTGTGGTGTGTATGAGGGGGCTCTGGGAAGGGGCTTGGGGTGCAGGAGGGATGCGGAGTGCAGAGAGGGCTCAGGGCAAGGGTGCAGGGTGCAGCAGGGGGCTCAGGTCAGGGGGTTAGGGTGCAGGGCGTACAAGGGAGCTCAGGGCAGGGAGTTGGGGTGCAGGAGGGGTGGGAGGTGCAGGCAGGGGGCTTAGGGCAGGGAGTTGGGGGGCATGATGTGGGAAGGGTTTGGGCTCCGGCCCGGCACCGCTTACCTAAAGCGGCTCTGGGGTGGCAGTGGTGCACACTGGGGCCAGGGCAGGTTACCTGCATGCCTGCCCTGTCCCCGGCCCCACTCCAGGAAGCGCTGCAGCCCCTGGGGGAGGGAGGGCGGAGGGCTCCATGTGCGCTGCCCTTGCCACGCCTCCAGGTACCTCCCCTGAAGCTCCCATTGGCCGCAGTTCCCCGTTCCTGGCCAATGGGAGCTGTGGGGGGCGGTGCCTGGAGGCAAGGGCAATGCACAGAGCCCTCTCCTCCCCTGCCCGGGGGCCACAGGGAAGTGGTGCCGGACACTTCTGAGAGCAGCGCGGGGCCTGCGGCACCGCGGGGGGCAATCTTGTGGGCCGTATCCAAAGCTCTGAGGGGCCGGATCTGGCCTCCGCGCTGTAGTTTGCCCACCCCTGCTCTTGCCTCCTTAACTACTAGGTGATAAAACAGCATACAGCAGGGTACATGGTGACAGAAACCCACCAGCAAGGCATAAGGTCTCTCTTTAAGCCCCAATAAACTGCTACACAGTCCTTTACCTTCTAGGGTGCTACTCCACTTAAACAATTAAAAAATCATATCACCACATTAAATAGGTACATTTAATGTTATTTTAATATATAACTGTGTGTGATGTGTTTTAGATATTACTTATCCCGTAGGGATATTCCCCACCCCCACTCTGCATTTTCATACCAATACTTAGCACTTGCACTGCTTTGCATCTTCAAAGTGCTGTAGACATTAATCTTTGCAACCACTCTGGGAGGGAAATAAGTTTACCACCGTTTATCAGATAGGAAAAACTGAGGCACAAAGAGAAGTGATTTCTTTAATGTCACAAAACAAGTTAGTTTCCAATCTGGATTAGAAATCAACACTTCCGGGCTGCCCGTCCTGTGACCAACAATCACACCCGCTATCTATCTCCCTGCCATCTCAGAACATTATTGTTACAGGCTTTAGGACTCCACAAAGCCTACAGTACAAATGACATCCCTGGAGTTCCATAATACGACCAGTGGCTACCCCCATCTTGAATCTGAAGGTGAAGTTCACCAATGTTGTAGCCCCGGTATGCAATGTGTCATCTTGATCCACACAGCCAGGCTGCACCTCTTGCTGGGACCCGCCAGCCATGCCCCGAGATTAACAAACAAGGGAAGCTGCAATCTGCTCCATTTTGTGCCATTTGCATGCAATCCTCATGCCCCTGGCAACTGCCATTACTGCCTGAGTTGGGAAAGGTCTGGACATCCATGTTTGGGTATGTCTACACTGCAATGCAGACCAGGATTAGTAGAACTCGGGTTAACAGATCCTGGGTTTGTTAATCTAGGGCTTCAGCATCTACACTTCAGCATTTGTAACCTCAGGTTAGGAATTGCTGAACCCTGGGTGCCAACCTGGGGCTCCACTGTCTACACTGCATTACACAGGCCTGAGTCCAGCCACCCATATCCCAGACTTCCTAGCACCCTCCCCAAATGTGGCCACTCTAGCCCTTTGTTCATGATGCAGTGGGGGAAAACTTGACTAGCCACCAAAAAATATCGGCCATACGATTGTGGGATACTTTTGGCAGACTGCCAGAGCACGAGTCCAGTGGGGCTGCATCAACACAGCAAACCAACAGGGCTTGAGCCCCTCAGGTTCAGCCCTTTCAGCCCTGTAGGGCCCTGGGACCTTGGGTTAGTGCAATCTGTGTGTAGCTGGAAGGAGATTACAGCTGAGCCTGAGTCTAAACCCTGGGTTTACGTTGCTTACCCTTAGGAGATGTCTGCACTGCAATAGAACGCCCGCGGCTGGCCCATGTCAGCAGACTCGGGCTCGCTTGGCTATAAAACTGCAGTGCAGAGGTTCAGGCTCAGGCTTAAGCCTGGGCTCTGGCCCAAACATCTACGCTGCAATTTTACAGCCCAAGGCCCACAAACCCCCGTCAGCTGACAGGGGACAGCTGCAGGTGTTTTATTGCAGCCTAGATATACCTTTAATGGCTTTAACCAAAACGAGGACTGTCAGGCTGCTGCTGAACTAATTCAAGAACCAGCTTTCATTGTGATCAGCAGAAAGAACTGACGTGGTTAAAACTTGTCATGGATCAGGAAAAAGTCACAGCTGCAGCAACTTAAACATACCAGACAGCAGGTGGACTGTGCAGTCTGGGGAGGCTGCTGGAAGCAGCTCTCAGGGTCCTAGAGCTGCAGGGAACTTGAGAAAGAAAGTAACAGCAGCAGAAATTGGAACACTGAAAAAGCTGTCTCCCTGTTCTTGCTACCTTTTCACAGTCTCCTAATAGGAGAGTGGGGGCGGTATTTGTGTCCGTAAAGATATATCTAAATAGTTCTGACCTCTCTGAGCACGGAGATTTATAGATTTGCCATGAGCAGTCAGATGGTTCCTTCATTCAAGGTCATTTTATAAGTCAAATCACTTCACATCCAGCCAGTTCACAGGGAACTGAATCATTTCTGTTGGTCATTCCCTGGACGCAGCTTCTGTCTCTCCTCTAACAAACTGCATCTAGGGCTGTGGCTACACTTAGCACTTCAAAGCGCTGCCGCGGCAGCGCTTTGAAGCGCTAAGTGTAGTCAAAGCACCAGCGCTGGGAGAAAGCTCTCCCAGCGCTGTCCGTACTCCACCTCCCTGTGGGGAATAACGTACAGCGTTGGGAGCCGCGCTCCCAGCGCTGGGGCTTTGACCACACTGGTGCTTTGCAGCGCGGCAATTTCCAGCGCCTGAGAGGGTGTGTTTTCACACCCTGCTGCAGCGCTGCAAATTTGTAAGTGTAGCCAAGCCCTAGGATGCTTAACATGGGACTACAGGAGACTATCCTTTGCATTTTTATGGAGCTGTTCATCCGTAGAGCTCAGAGCAGGCTCAGGTTTACCGTACAGTAACTCCTCACTTAACATTGTCCCGGTTAACGATGTTCATTGTTACATTGCTGATCTATTAGGAAACAGGCTCGTTTAAAGTTGCGCAATGCTCCCTTATAATGTTGTTTGGCAACTGCCTGCTTTGTCCACCGCTTGCAGGATTCCCTGGAAGAGCAGCCCCTCCTCTTGGGGATTTGAACTGGAGGGGCTGGCATCTCCCCCCGCCCCATCAGCTCCCCTAACTTCCCTGTAAGGTATGAGACTCAGCAGCTGCCCAGCAGCAGTTCAGGTGCTCCCCCACTGCTCCTGATCTGCCCTCTGCCTAGGAGCTGCTCCCGGGAGCTCCCCTCTTGCTGGGGAGCAGGGGAGAGAGGGGTGCTGATGTCAGGATGTCCCCCTGCTCTGTACCCCCTCTCCACAAAGTGGAGGAGGGGAACAGGGCTCAGGGACAGAAAGGAGGGAGCTTGCTGGAAGCCAATGCTTCCTGTCTGACCTACTTAAAAGGGGAGCGTACTTAAAGTAGGGCCAGTGTACTTAAAGGGGCAACACGTCTCTCTGTCTCTCACTCATGCACACCCCCCAAGCACTTTGGAAAGTCAGCACCTGTGCAGCCGTGCATGTGCTGTCAGGAGGAGAGAGTGGTGCACTCTAGCTGGATAGTGTGGGTTCATCATCACGTTCAGTTTTTGCAGGGAAGTGTTTGCAGCCACTGCCCTGCATCTATTGTGTTTCCTCCCTCCTGCCTCAGTCCATGCTGACTTGTAGAGTGTGAGGCTATATTAACAACAGCTTGTTAACCCTTGAGGGCTCAGCCGAGTGATAGTTCATCATTTAGCAGCAAGACATTCCCTGGGAAATATTCCACCCTCTGACTCCACCACCTCAACCAAGCTTCACAATCATTCATTGCTGTGTACAAATATTAAACTGTTTAAAATTGTTTAAAACTTTTTTGACTGGCAAAAATTCCCCCCCCCCCCCATTTACATTAATTCTTATGGGGAAATTGGATTCACTTAACATCGTTTCGCAGAAAGTCGCATTTTTCAGGAACAGAACTACAACAGTAAGTGAGGAGTTACTGTACAATTGGAGAAACAAACACAGCAAGGTTAAGTGACTTATCCAAGATCAGACAGCAAGTCACAGGCAGAGTTTGAAACAAAAGCCATTTTTTTCTGATTCTCTGGTGCCCTATTCACTGGATCCTGTTGCTTCCTACCCTGCCTATGGAGGGATTAAACCAGCTTTCCCATCTCAAAGTCATTTCCACAAGGCTAAATTAACAATGACCTCCATGAAAAAGGAGTTCTCAGAACTCTAGAGAGCCCTGAGCAGTAAAACCGAAACAGGACAAGTGAGTCAGTATCTATCCCGCCTCCTATAACTGGAAGCGGAGTCCCAGCGCTTTCTGCCCACAGCACCCCGACCACAATTCAGGCTTCTCATCTCCCTAGGAGAGGCAGGATACCTGTAGACGTGCTCCTCTTCACTGGCACGTGAGGAAGAAGAGCAGACACTCTCTCGGGGAACAGAGGCACTGGAACTTTTGGCACTGGAGCTGTACACAGGAGACTGGGACTGAGGCTGAGGAAATGAGATTTGTATTGGAGACTGAGAACATTGAACAAATGCGTGAAATTAACAGGACAAAGCCTGACAACAAACAGCTACAGATCAGCCTCAACCCCTATTGCACAAGCTAGCCCAGCAACGTCTCATGCTCCCTCTAGCTCACCTATGAATTTTGCCTCTGAGCTGGAAACCTCCTAGTCTCCTTTCCATAGGCTGCAAGGTGGGTGATTAATACTAGTCTTTTGTACTGTGGTTTTCACTGGAACATTGATGATGGGTCTTCACCTGGTATTTTATCACTAAACCAGACAGAAGTGGGTGCCTAGACTCTCCCTTCCCCCAATCATGCCACCTTATTGGGAAACTTCCCCCATTTCCTCACCACACACCAGCCTGCTGATTACCCAAACTCCTCCTTACTCCCCACAATCCCCTCCCACCCTCACCTTATCTCCTGCACCCTAGATACACTCCCCATCAGATCAGAAGACGTGCACAGACCCCTTCGCTTCCCCCTAGCATCGCACACTTACTTGCTGGTGGATGTATCGGGAGACGCTGGGTTGCCACTGGTCTAAAGGGTCAATCACAGTCCCATTCAGGGCTTCGCTGGAAGGAGGAGGTGGCACAGGTGGGGGCACCGAGATCTCCTGGTATGTATGGTTTCCAGTTGGATAGGAATAGGGTGTTTCCTCCGACAAGAACACTGGCCGTTTGGAGATGTGAGAGGTGGTAGACTCCAGGTCCGCTAGCAAAGCATCTGCAGAGAAACAACACGAAACACTTAAGCAGACCATCAGTTTATTCCTCTTCCCCTCATTCAGATGGTGTCACATTTACAGCCCCTCTGGATGATCTACTGCACATCCTTCAAAACTGTACTGGACAGGGAATGTGGGTCAGTAAAACCTCTGCTATAAAAGGAAACTTCAAGAGGCACCAAAGTAGCCGGAAGAAATCCCAATCTGGGATTTTCTGCTAAACTGGGGAACAGCCCAGCAGCAAGGAGCTTTTGGTCTCACTGTGCTTTGCAGTAGAAGAACTCGGACAGATTTACATCAGATATTGACACAGACTAATGACAAGCCCCATATCATTAAAACATGGCTGAGAGTGCCACTTTCTCCAGGAAACGTGTTCCCTGGAAAGGATTTTCTCTGGAATCAAAGGAGCCTGAACCGGCACAAAAGAGACTTTTTCAATCAGTTTTCAAAAAGTTTCAATCAGTCTATCAGTGCAGCAAGCTAGCATTTGCCTCCCAGAGGAACAAGATTCCTCCTCAGCACACAGCAAGCCACACAAACGGTGTCTGCCAGGTAAATGCAATTTCATCGCCTGGAAACAGTTCTTAACTTGCTGGGTGGAGACTGCTTACAAATTTCTGAAGGGAAGAAAAAACCTCCATAAAACTAGAAACGTACACACTAGCATGTCAGGCAGAGGGAAACATCTAACGAGCGGGTAAGACCCTCTCTGGAATCAGAATAGTCTCTTCAACCTCTGAGATGGGGCAAGAAAATGGGTCCCCACCATTTTGGCTTTCCTCCCGCAAACTTTGCTCCGTGCCCGGTCCAAGCACAGCAAGCACCCTTTGCAGTGACTCACAGACAAATCCCAGCTTGCTGGGCCTGTGATCCCACCCCAAGGCGCCTCCTGCAATCCCCAATGGTGGAAACTCCAGTGAAGCATTGCAGGTCTGTACTGTACTTGTTTTCTAAAGAAAGCCTCACTGGCTGGGTGCCCAGCCTTCCAGAGGAGCAATAGACTCCAACGCACATCTACTTAAGGCTGGTAGAGAGGAGAGGAGCTGGTCCACAAGGGACACAGGCATTCTCCATTACCACAGCCTCAAGATGTACCAGGCAGGACAGTTCAGAGAGACAACAGAATGCTGCCAGAGTCCAGTAAGTAATGCAGCTTATGTAGGACTAGGAGATAAAGGGGCTTCTGGAGAAGCCCCTTTAACTGCTCTGGATTTCCATCCCCTTCACCACAACTGCAGACCAACAGTCTTCAAGGGATCTCTCAGCCATTTTCCTCTCTGTGTGCTACAGCTAGCTTCAGTGCCTTCAGAACTCGGAGGGGAAATCTCCCCCATTGCTAGGCTTCACAGACATCTGGGCTCTCCAAAGCACAGCACAGCTCCCAAGCCCCAGCTGGCATCACACAGTCTCTGATGGCAGCCTACTGGCTGTCTCCTCAAAACCCCTTCCTGAGCTGAGCAGCTCATACAAGCCTAACACATTCAATAACCCAAACTGTATGCAAAGGTCAAATGGGGGACAGAAGTCGTTATACTACACAAAGGAAGGAAGGAGAGGCTTTCCTGTTCTCCCAAGGGCATCTTCCTCCATGGGCCAAGGTGTTACCATGGAGAAAGACCTCTTAAATCAGAGCCCATCCCTATGGCAGGGCAGAAGAGAGGGCCCCAGCAGAGGAGGTATGTTAAATTAATGCCATGACTTCAGTCTCACCAAAAGATACTCCAAGTCATTTAAACCACAGTCGTCATCTTATGGTGGCCAAAATATCGCAGGAACAGATTCCCCAAGGGCTTTTCACAGCTGGGGAAAAGTCAGTCCAACCTTTTTTAAGCAACAGAACAGCGGGTGGATTCCAGAGCTATACAGACACATACCTCAGAGGAGCCGAGAAAGTACTGCCACCGCTCTGACTGTGCAGGTCCAATGACTGTGGTTTTGCGTACAGTTTCCTGCACAATCTCTATCAGGGAAGGTGTGGTTCTTGCCTTCATGCACTTCTCCGGGCCAATGACTAAAGCAAATCAGACTCCACCAGGAAGCTAGAAAACCACACAAACTCAAGCCTTCGGAGTCTCCACACCCATAGCACATAAAAGCAGAGTCCTGTGCAAGGCATTCTGGACACACCTTCCTATCCCTCCCATTCTACTGCTCTTCTCCCTCTAAGGGGCAGACATACGTAACTTTCAGCTCCTCACAAAAACTGCCTTCTCAGCTCACTTGCCCCTCAAAGGAGAGGCTGAGCAGAGGGTACTCCATTTCCTCTTGCTACACAGCACAAAACTAAGCGAAACTAGCTAGATGCACCTGCTTGGTCCCATGTGTTTGTGCAGCTGGACAAGGAGGGGAAGGGAGAGAGTGGAGAGCAAACACAGGTGATGTAAAGAAGAAACACAACCTTCCCAGCTGCCCACTGACAAAAAGAGAGCCACAGTGCATGGAAAGGAAATATGGACACAACCACTCTACTCCCTGCTTGTGAACGGGTTACGTGGCAGACAGTGCAGTTTAATGATTAACTTCCCCCCACATCCTCCCCCCTTCCTGACTTGAGCAAACACTACAGAGCTGAGGAACAGGAAGCTGAAGGAGGAGGGGAGAAAAAAAGGCTGGAGGGGGATCACTCACAGTTACTCAGCCAGAGCTTCTGAGCCAGATGATCAGGGGGGGCTGGTGACGAACTGTGCTTCAGCTTTACAACTGCTTCCAGAGCAGTTCAGTTACATACACCAGGGCAAGATCCCCCAAGGCCTGTGCACATTGGGTGGAGAGAGGCAGGAAGGGAAATAAGATCGGGAGCAACCATCTCAACAGCTGAGAAACTCATTTTGAGGTCAACATAAGAGTAAAGTTCAGTTTTAAAAAATTTATTAAAGTAAATGTTTGAAATACACAGGTTGACAGGAAAGGTACTGTACATCTGGGGTCAGGCTTGGGTTATGGGTGGTTACAGATATCCTTGCAAGGATGAAAAGATACATACATATCGCATCACCGGCATAGACCCAGATTGGGGTGCAAGGGTTTTTAAAGTGTCAGTGGATAAGTGGGATCGGGTACACCACCCATGGAATGAAATAAGGAGTCCAAGTCAGTATCAGTGGAGCGGATAGGTACATGGGTGGGGTGTGTCCCTCGGTCCGTCAGGGAAGGAAGTGGGTTATTTTCCTGGTCGGCTGTCTCGGTTACTCGGTGTGGTATTGGTGGTGTCCAGTGATGTGTTTGGTATAAATGTCTCTGGACCACCTGATGGTGTCGGACACCATGAGCTGTCTGATGAGCCGGGCGTAGCATCGACCGACCCCACACGCTCTCAGAACCGGCTCGTTGTGGAGGTCCCACGAGCCCAAGGCTCCCACGATCAGGGCGTGTACCTGGACTTCGTAGCCCTGGGCTCTCAGGGTCTCGGCCAGCGGGGCATATTCGACTCCTTCCGTGCTCGGGCCTCGTGGAAGGCCGGTGACTGGTTTTCGAAAGGCACCGTAACGTCTACCAGGAGGACCTTCTTCTTTTAACCCTCAATCCCAAAAGAGACACTGGGGCCCAGGTGGTCAGAGCCTGCTGAATTGTACCAGTCTGTGACACTTTCATCATGTGGAAAGGTGCCCCCTGAGGATTAGTCTGCCAAGGCCTTTATAGACTAGCTCAGTGGTTTTCAAACTGTGGCTCGCGACCCAGTACTGGGTTGCGGAATGTAAGGCACTGAGTCGCGGCGGCTCTGGTCAGCACCGCCAACCAGGCTGTTAAAAGTCCCGTTGGCAGTGCTGTCCAGCTAAGGCAGGCTAGTCCCTACCCGTTCAGACACCGGGCTGCGCCCTGGAAGTGGCCAGCAGCAGGTCTGGCTCCTAGGCAGGGGAGCCACGGGGCTCCACGCACTGCCTCTGCCCCGAGCACCAGCTCCACACTCCCACTGGCCGAGGGCGGTGCCTGCGGGTGAGAGCTCCGCGCCTCTGCCTACGAGCTGGACCTGCTGCTGGCCACTTCCAGGGTGCAGCGCGGTCCGCAGTGCCAGGACAGGCAGGAAGCCTGCCTCAGCATGGCCACTGACCAGGAGCCGCTCAAGGTAAGCCCGCACACCAACCCCATGCCCCAGTCCCCTACCCTGAGCACCCCTTCAAACCCGGAGCCCCCTCCAGCACCTCAAACCCCTCATCTCTGGCCCCACCCCAGAGCCTGCACCCCCATCCCAGAGCCCTGATTCCCTCCTGTACCCCAACACCATGCCCGATCCCATGGCCCCCTCCCACATACCGAACCCCTCATTCCCGATCCCACCCCGCAGACCTCACCCCCACACCCCAAACCTCTGCTCCAGCCCTGAGCTCCTCCCACAACCCAAACCCCTCTGTTGGGTCACGGGCATCAACAATTTTCTTCAACTGAGTCCCCAGAAAAAAAGTCTGAAACAACACTGGACTAGCCCACAGTTCAGGCTGCTCCTGACATACAAATGTTACAGTCTTGATTGATTTCTTGGTTAAGGAAATGTTCCTTCTTGAATATTCCTCTCCTCCTCCCAGGCAGGCAGTGCTGTGAGATATTGGAGAAGCCAATAAATAGGTTTCTCGTTTCCAACCAACATGACACACGTTCACTGAAAAGTCTGAACTCACTGGGGACCAATAGTTTTTGTATTGCTGCTGGCCAACAGAGGGCACCGTGACGGCCCCACACACAGATGGAACCTTTCAGAGCAATTCGCTAGCTTGGCAGCAACCCATCCCTCTGCCTGTTCAGCTCCAAAGAGCTGCCCTTATTTTACATTTGCATATTGCATACCAACCTTCTGCCAGTGCCACTTACACTGCAATTCCCCGGCCCCCAGAACACACCGCAGCATCTCTGGGGCCACAACCCGACACCCCAGTAACAGCCACACACGCTGCAGTAACTCTACTGTTTTACTACAGTCTCCGACTGAGACTTTCTACCTGCTAGAGCTCCTCTTGTCGTCTGGAAACTTCCAAGGTCAAAGAGAGGTCAGAGGCTTCACTCCAGGGAATGGATTTAGTCCTCTTGTAGCAATGAGGCAGGTACAGCACAATCTGACAACAGAACTTCAGGTCCATTGTTTTCCCAATGAGCAAACTTGCCAGGAATGAAGCAAAGGGACTGTATTTAATGTGTCTCAACCTGGACTCCCAAAGATTCACAGCACACAGACCTGGGGGCATAGCAGTGGAAAATATTCCACTTATTGATTACTAAATAAGGCTCAGTCTTCCCTTGGTGACATGGAAACTGCATACAGGGCCATAGCTGCTGATCTCCAACACTGGGGCTCTCATTTTCCACTCTGTTACTGTCAGACCTTCTAGCATGAGCAGAATATTGCAGGGTGGGGAGCTGGGAGAAGGGGAGTCTCTACTTACAGCAATATTACTCAGTGCCATTCCTACCCTCCATTATCACTTCATCCCACTCACAGAGCTTGTAAAATGCTGAATCAATAATGCAGAGATGAGACAGACACAGCAGTCGCAATGCTTAAATCATGAGATTCCTTAGCAAGCAACACCTGACCTCTTTGCATGGCTGGTGCTCCAAATTCACCAGATTACTAGGCCAACAGTACAGGCTGCGGAAGCAGCTCATGAGACAAGCAGCAACAGGCTTTGCTATGGCAAGTCAGACTGTGGAGAGGAGAGTCCTCTCTTGGTAAGACCAACTATTACACTCTAAAGTGGAAACTGACTTCAGCTCAGGGTGTAGCTCAAACTGTATCCTTCACAGACTGAGGACACTGTGCTTACATTCAAGCGGCTATTCTATACCAGCTTTCCTGTGCAATGGGGATTCTTAAAAAACGGAGGCATTTAATACCTAGGTATTTCTAATGCACACAGTGGCATCAGAACACCAGGTCCTTAGCTTTCACCTCCCCCAGGAAGCTTTGACAATGAAACAATTATGAACTGCCATGTCCCTGCTATTCTGGTCTTTGAATCCCACAGCTCTGTCAACGCCATTTGATATGAACCAGTGGCAATAAATGCTGACTATGATGCCTCAAGGTAGTTCCCAGCAATTGCCAATGTTCTGTCACTGATTTAGACAGTTTGGGACAGAGGTTCTCAAATGGTTGTGCATGCAGCCCCACTTGATAGTCTGCAGAATGAGATATGTAGCAGATCAAGCAGTGCAAGAAAGGGCGATTGGGGGTGGGAAAGGAGTTGGGTCCATTAGAGGATCCCTTTATGAGAAGGTCCACAAAATGAAAAAGCTGGAAAACTTTAGGATAAACTACTTTTACCAGCTCAAACAGCACTGAGAGAGTTAATCACCTCCATAAGCAAGGCTAAGCTGTACACTGTACATTCCTGCCCTATCTCTCCTGCACTAGACACCCATGCACAGCCCTATCAGATGGAGAATAGCTCCTACATTCCAAGGACTCTGCTGCAGTTTCCCTTGCCATTCATTCCCTTGCCTGTCAGCACTTGCTGCTATCTGGAGAATGCAGTATCCTCAGGCAGAAGCACCTTTACAAGCAGCCATACAGGCAAATGCCAAAGCTTCCTACATCCCAGGTCTGTCTGACAAAAGCAGTAAAGCCAGCCTGAGGATCACAACACCGCACCAAGAAGGAGCACAGGAACAGTTATCACAGAACCGCCTTTACACATGTACCGTACACATCAGTCTCCTTTTCAATAAAACTAGCAGCTGAGCTTTGGCTCCTTCAGTAGACACTATTTAGCAAAGCCTTCCAAAAGAAGTGCAGAGAACATTTTCACCGGCATTTTCCCTATTGCATCAAGGCTTCCTCTTTGTTTAGCCCCCTACTGAAAGCCTCCTATGCATCCTAGGAATGTCCCTTGATAGAGGAGAGAACATGAAGCAGGAGACAGCAGTGAAAGAGTTATGGTAAAGCCCACAGCACAGCACACTGGCAAAGCTAGAGCAGGCACAACTGCTGGCCTCCTATCCACCCTGGCTGCCTATAACACAGGTTGCCTTCCACTACTCATGAGCAATCCATGAGATTTCCACAAACCAATACACTCTATTCCTCCTGCCAACCCACCCTCATGCCCCACTGCAAGATATTTGCACAAAGAATTACTGGAGAAGATGTTTGCGATCCAATTTTAATGATGTCATGTCTAGCTCTCAGCAGAAAGGTACTTGCTAGCTACATTACAGAGGCTTCTCTGACCACCAATTCATAAGACGGGAGACTACACCCCAAGGAGATAGTCAGAGGAAAGCATGTACTCTCTCTTCCGCCCATAGCAATCACTCCCGTTTCCAACAGCCTACTGCACTAACTGAAGTCTATGAGTTAGTGGTACAGATACATTAATCATACCAAGGATGACAGAGTTGGTGCAGAGGGGAGAGGAATCCCTAGGATTTCCACAGGCAGCTCATCTTCCTTCACAACTAAGATGGGGTCATTATTAAGGTAAGTGGACAGAACACCAAAAAGGAGCTAGTTTGTAGCACATCTCTCTGCCCTACACCCAGCCTATTGGTCGGAAAAGAAAGGCAACGTAGTGAATACAAGATACCCCAAACGCTTCATAACTAGCAGCCTTTAATTTTCCACAGCTAAAGGCCACTTCTGTGAATTCTGATCCATCAGGCTAGAACGCTACTTCTTGCTTGGAACATCTGGACAGTGAGCAATAAGGATGGATCCAGGACTTTTCAACTAGCCACAGTGCACAGCTAATGATTCCAATGTTCTGCCACAGAGCTGGTCTCCTCCTGGCAGTGCCACAGGAGATTCTCATCACCTCTACTGCACAGATCCCTCATGTCCCAGAGGGATCTGTGCAGCAGAGGTGATGAGAATCTCCTGTGGCACTGCTAGGAGGAGACCAGCTCCGTGGCTGAACATTGGAATCATTAGCTATGCGGTGGGCAGTACTCATGGAAATATATTTGGTCATATGTGCTACACTATCCTCACTGCAGCCAGGTTTGTTAGAACTCACACCCGATCTTCACATCTGAATGCACCACGAGTCTCTCGAGCACCCAAGAATTGTTTGGAACTGTCGGATCTGGGCAGGGACATCTCCAGGGGCCTGGTAACTGGGAGCAAAGAGCAGTAACTGCTAAGTCAAGTTTAAACAAAAAGGATACGACACTGTAGGAATGGTCACTCTGTGCCAGGGTGGCCAAACAAACTCTTGCTCGCGAACCACATTACAGCTTTTTTACAGTTAAAGTGCAGCTCATGGTGCTCCCCATCCCTTCCTCCCATTCTCCACCTCCCAAGAGTGGAGTGGGGGGGACAGCGCAGGACCTCTGCCTTGCAGTGGGGAGGTGGAACAGGGGCTTCTGCACAGCAGGGAGTCTTGGGGCTTCAGTCCTGCAGGGCGTACCCGCCAGGGCTCGGGGCTTCAGCAGGAGCAGGGCTGACGCCCCAAGCCCCAGCAGGTGCCTCCCTGCTCTCAAACTTCTGAAGATTCCCTTGGCTCAGAGGGTCTGTAAGTTTGGCCACCCCCACTCTCTGGAAACCCAATCCAACTTAGCTTTCAGCCCTCTAAGCGACACACCATCCTCCAGCCAGTTTACCTGTGTATCTGAAAGACATGGCCTGGATTCAGATCCTTACACTTTCACTATCCTCCTGTGAGAGACAGTCCTGCTAACTCTCCAAAACTTAGAACTTCAGGGTTGAGAGAGACTCCTCTGGACAGACTTCCTCTCTAACGAAAGCCCAAGGGCCAAACTTTAAAACAGCAACCCTCCTTCCCCTCATTAGTTGCAAATGAATCTTGCCTCCCCCCAGCTCCACAAGTACATGACTTGCACTCTCATTTACAGGGAGACAGCTCAGGGCGGTAACACGATCCCCTGCAGGCCAGTTTTACATGGTGAGTAACGGCAGAGGAATGGGGAGCCTGGGTATATTTATCCCATTAAGCAGCCTTTCAGAAGGAGCACTTGCAGCCCACTAAAAGAGCTGATCCAACAAAGACGTGCTGGAGCCTTCCTCCCCAAAACGCCTGTAGGGGACAGACCTACACAGGCCCTGGCAGAATCAGGCCCCAACAAAGAGGGAAGGGGTGGGCAGGAGGGTGCTCCTGACCTGGAAGATCAACAAGGGCAGTCCCTTCAGAAGTGCAATTTTAGCCTATATAGGGAAAAGGGGAGAGAATGATCCGAAAGAAGAAAACAGAGGCAGGAAGGTGTGTAAGGAAGCCTAGGCACAATAGTCTAGTACATGCATCTAATTACAAACTACAAAAGGGACTCTCTAAAAAAAAAAACTCAACCCAAGGACTACAACCAGAACAATAGCAAGGAAGCATAAACTAGATTATATTTATTTATTTATGTGTATTACCATAGTGCCTAGGAGCCCTAGTCACATGCCAGCAGCCCTTTGTGCTAGATGCTGTACAAAGACCAAAAAAGATGGTCCCTGCCCTAAGGGGCTTACAATGCAAGTATAAGACAAGAGACACCAGACAGGCAGGGGAACACAGAAGTAACTAAAAAGACAATATTGATCAGCATGATAGGCACAGGTCTCTAAACACTAGCAGCCAAATGGCTAGCAAGATTTTAAAGGCATGAAGACTAACCCCCTAAAATAGCCCACCAATTCACGTAAGGCAGAAAAGGTGTAAGAACAGTTTAGCTTACCTTCATTCTGGTAACTTGTAAGTCATTCTGAAGAGGCCATTTAAAATGTTTCTATAATTGAATAATACTTTGAATTCCTTACATAGAAGGCACTTGAAATCCAAAGTACTTCCCAGACATTAATGAATTAAGTCTCACAACCCTCTTATGAGGTACGAAACGATCATTATACCCATTTTTCCAGATAGTGAAAAACTAAAGACACAGGATATGTCTACATTGCAATTAGACACCTGCGGCTGGCCCATGCCAGCTGACTCAGGCTAAGGGGCTCGGGCTCAGGGGCTGTTTCATTGCAATGGAGCCCAAGCTCTGGGACCCTTCCACCTTGCAGGGTACTAGAGCCTGGGCTCCAGCCAAAAGCCAAACGTCTACGCCATAGTTAAACAGACCCTCAGCTCGAGCCCTGTCAGCCTGAGTCAGCTAGTATGGGCCAGCCATGGGTTTTTAATTGCAGTGTAGACATACCCACAGAGAGAAGTGATTTGCCCAAGACCCAACGAATACCAGCAATGGTACAGACCAGATGCTGGTGTTTTTCCCTGCTCTGCCCAGATCTTGGGCAAGTCAGGTTGGCTTGACCTGCTCTTATTAGGGTTAGATGACATGGTAAAGCAACTGATTTGTAATAGTGCTCTAGCAAATGCTATTCTATTCAGGTTCTTATACTTTGCCCATCACAGTCATATCTGTGCATGCTCCAGAAACCGTGGCACAGACCCAGTTCTTTCTGTCTGCTTGCCTTACAATGACCTAGCCTCCACTCTGATGGGAGATTAAGTGCACATTCACAGAGAAATCCTTGGGATCCCTCTATCCTCTGGCATCACTGATGGCCTTTTGGATGAAAAAATGAGGTAATGTGTCTACAGCACTAACCCCTACAGCTGCATGGGTGCTACAGCAAGGGTCGGAGATTTTCAGGAAATTGACAATGTATGCAAGGCTTCAGACATCAATCACCATAGCAAAGCAACAGAGAGAGATCTATGGGCAGCTACACCATGCAGCAGAGACAGACACACACTAACTTTTTATCAGAAGCATTTTACAATTGTTTTAACCCAGTTCAGGCTAACTCAACAGCATGGGTTGACCAGCCAGCATGAATGGAACCACACCAAGTCTAAACAGAGTTGTAAACACAATTACATTTCCATCGCCTTAGGTTCTGTGTCTTCTGAGCCTCCAAGATACATCTACGTTATGTGAGGAAACTACTGCAGAGACAATCATTATACGGAAAGAAGGATACTCACCTGGTTCCTGGTCTTCTCTATTCTATGCAGGTTATTGTGCAGCCCTCATTACTTTAGTACCCAAACACCTTCCAGTCATGTATTCAGTGATGAGACTAACATTTGTCACATGTGGCTCTTTCTCCCTCCCTCTCCCCAGGAGGAAATGGTATGTTTTTTTAAACTTTATTATAATGTTCACTGTGCTCTGTATTTGTATTAGTAGACACAAGGTTGAACAATTGTCCCTTGTATTTGGAAGAAAAAGTGGTGAGGTTTGTGGGGGACCTGTTTATTGCTTCCATAGATTCAAATAACTGGAACTGCAGTTAGGGTTGCCGACTCTAATATTTAAAAACTGGACACTCCAGCAGGAGTGCCGGAAGCCCCTCACCTCACATCCCCTTGGAAGTAGAATATGAACAGTGCACAAGGATTGCACTAGCTTTTGACACAGACCTCCCCTTGCCTCAATCGTCTGAATAGAAGCCAACTGTACCAGCTGCGGAAACCCTGGAAAATCCCAACAGGTGAGCTCAGACCACACACAGGAGCCTGGGGTTGCTGAGCTGATTTCTCTTAAGGGAAGGGTGAAGAGTACTGTTCAGGCAGCATACTGAGATATGAAGGACATTTCAAAAGTGTTCCTGTAACTGGCTCAAACCAACAAGCCCCATCACTTCCTTGCAAGTTTACACAAGTAATTTGCTGAAACTCATGCCCGCACAGCAGCTCAGCAATGGTGCACTTGGCAGAATTAACACGCTGAAGGTGCTTCAGGGGTCAAGCTTTTTTGCTAGCAGCTTCCCACAGTGAGACGCCTTCTAAGAGTATACATACACACAGCCTCTATAGGAGACCAGTTGGCCATACTGTGGCTTGAGTCAGCTCCTTGAGTCAGCTCCTCCATTCCCCCTCCTCCTGCCAATGAGGCAGCGGACTAAGTATTTTTTGAAATGTTGATTCTATTCACATCAATACGTGGACAGGTAACTAAGCCCAATTTTAACCAGACCCACAAGGTATGATGGCACAGATTCACACAGACAGTGCACAGGCTGAGAGGAAATTGCAGCTGCCTCAAAGATCATCTGGCAGTTTCCTGAAAGATCAGCTCAAATCCACAGCACTTAGTTAAAATCCAAAATCCAAACAGTACAAGGAAACCGCAAAAGAAAAAGATTTTCCTAGCACATCAACAATTTTCCACTTCATTCAAACTTCAGAAGCTAGACTGGACCTAAACTCAAACAAGCTGAGAGGTGTCAGTAAAAGTGTGTGTTAAAAAAGAATTAAAATCAAATCATGCATTTCCCTCTTGTATTCACCAAGACAGCCTGCGGCTCCCCTCCACCAAGTCTGCTCTTGGTCAGATCATGGAGGCGTTTCACAGTGCTGTGTAAGCATCCTTCTACCAAACAGACTAAACTGGAGCAGTTGCCCTCCAGATTTCGGAAACTCTTGAAAGTACAAAGCTGACACTTAGAAGTGGCTGGATAGTACTTGTAATTATAAATGCAAAGATAATGCTAATCAAATCTCTCGGGCGTTAGACGATTGCTTACAGGGGTCAGGAAGCAACGTCCCCTAACCTCTGCTATATGCAGTGTTGCACAACTACCCAAAAAAAACAGGAGTACTTGTGGCACCTTAAAGACTAACAAATTTATTTAAGCATGAGCTTTCGTGAGCTACAGCTCACTTCTTTGGATGCATAGAATGGAACACACAGACAGGGGATATTTATACATACAGAGAACATGAAAAGGTGGAAGTATGCATACCAACAGGCAGAGTCTAATCAATTGAGATGAGCTATCGTTAGCAGGAGGAAAAAAACTTTTTGAAGTGATCATTAAGATGGCCCATAGAAGGTGTGAGGAGAACTTAACATAGGGAAATAGATTCAATTGGTGTAATGACCCAACCATTCCCAGTCTTTGTTTAGGCCACAGTTAATAGTATCTAGTTTGCATATTAATTCAAGTGAATTATCTGGGATGGAGGTGTCACTTTTTCTGAAGCATTAGGTATTGGCCACTGACAGAAACAGAATGCTAAACTTAGAGGAGCAACTGTCTGACCAGATAGCATAACTCGTTTGTTCTTAGATGCTATTGGGTTGGAAGGCTGTGCTTGGATTAGAAGGCTACAAAACCAGATGCAGATGTCTAATGTCCAATGTCTAATGACTTAACCTATCATCCATGCCACCCACTCCATCACACTGACTAGGATAATATACACCATGAAGCTACCAAGTGGAACCCTGGGAGCAGTAATCCCCACTTTACTGGATGTGCATGTCCTGATGAAAATCACTGGCCACTTTGCTCACTGTATTTTGTCCCTTTAAATCTCTATCAATTTCAACTCGTTGTTGTGTAGTTTATACTTTGCTTCCAGAATTGAGTATTTGAACTTAATTGGAATACTGCAAGTTCTTCCCTGGGCTCAGGGATCATTTACTTCCCTTACTAAATATCCTGCTACTAATTTCTCTTTTAAAAACGAGGTAGGGTTTTGTTTTTTTAAAGTCTGTACTTCTGCTCTTTAGCCAACAGCAACTTTCCCCACTTAAGAAATAGAAAGACACCATAGATTTGTTCCTCCTTGTTTTTAAGTTTAGTCCTCATCCTAGCAAACTCACCTCGGGTCAAAAGGATCATCATATACTGGGTCCTGCGGTTTCTATGCTTTGCTCTTTTGTATTAAGTAATGACAATAAATACCATGTACTCTGTTTTACAGCAGCGACATGTGGCCATCTGGTGCCTGGTAATATGTGACCCTCAGTTGGGCAGAGTTTAGATGCCCCTGGGATAAAGGTTCACAGACATGAAACCCAGTTGTGCGAAGCTAGAATAGGGCATGGTAGATGTACCACGGGAGTGGGGAGAATGAATACCTTTCCACCCAGACTCACTGCAGAGATCAAGGGCTACTAGACCTCTTGCCCAGGTCCTGAATGAAAGGAAGTGATTGCCAAAGATGTGTAAACGGACGGAAACTCCCTTATCTGCAGCTTCACAAACAACCTCTAAAACAGAGTTAGGAAAGAGTTCAAAAAGTCACAGCACAGGAGCAAACCGGCAGCCAGAGTTGCTCTTAGTTCCTAGAACACAGCAGGGATTTAAATACCGTGTAAAAAGTTAGCTGTTTAAACTAAAATCGTTTAAACGGTTAACTGCTAAGCAGCTGGGCCCACTCTGACCGGGTGGTGCTGCTCTGGCCATGTGCCGCGGCTGGGCCCGCTCCGGCCAGGTGGCGCTGCTCTGACCGGAGCGGAGCCGCTGGGCTGGACCCCCATGCCACTGGGACCAGCGGGCCCCCAGCACAGGGCCCAGGGGTTAACAGTTAAGCCAGTTAACCAGTAAGACTATGCGAACTGGTTAACCAGTTAACATTTTACATCCCTAGAACACAGCCAGTTTCTAGCAGGATGATGGAGAAGATCCCAGATGGGAGTAAATTGGCCTCTCTGCTAGGACTGCCAATTGTGGTTGTGCGGAATTTCAATCAGCTGCAGGCTTACTCCCAGAAAGTTTCTAGAACTGGGATCAACACCTTAATTCAGAAATCAAGATTTGTTCTTCCCTGACAAAACACTGCCAGGAAAACCTTTATGAAACTCAAACAAGCAGCCACTGACTTGGCCCCTCCATAAACAGCTTCCCAGGGCCAAGGTCACTGATCAAAACACTAGTTCCCTCATATTCCTACAGGAAGAGGGGCTCAGCCAAGCCAGTTATCTGAGGAACCAGACCCTTCCTGCTACATCAGCATGCAACTCCTCCATAAAAGCCAGGTCAAACACACAGAATATATTGCTATCCCCAGACTCTCACTGTAATACCTTTGGAATCCTGTACAAAGGACACATCACCATTCAAGCACAGCTTCTCACAGGGAGCAATGAGCACCAGTCCAGCATCACACCCTCGAGGCGTAGGAGACTCCCAGGATTCCAATGTGCCAGCTCTGGCAGCCAGAAATCCCCATTCCATGGCGCACAAGACCAGGACATAAGCTGGAGCCTGTTCGCTGCCACACATTAAGATTGCCCCCAAAAGAAATAGGCAGTTCTAAGCTGTTTCCAAGAATCACAGAAGCATCTATTTACAGGATCATAAATATCACTGAAAGACCATTCCTGAGTGCAAGGATTGTAAGTGGAACTGAGGACACTTGATACAAGCTAAATACAAGGTGGAAGGGGTGTTAGCAGGAAAAGCACTGAAATAGGAAATTTAGCATGTCAAAAACAGGGCTGCAAGATGCTTGAGATCTCAGCATGCACCCCCATTCCAAGCTGTTCTCTCCACTCCAAATATTGGCAGCAGCCTGATCGAATTGGTGTCTGCCCTCATAGCTGCTGCAAGAGAAAAGGGATCCCACTATCCCGGCTACTAAGATGGGGAGCCAAGCTCTTCCGTCCCCTTACTCTCCTCTCCTAGCAGGCTTTATTGCCTGGACCTCTGTTCTTTAGTGTGGGCAATTCCCTCCCACGAGGCACGGAGCAGAGCACCAACCACAGTAGCACTAGCTAGACATGTACCAGGTAGCTTGGAGAATGCTCTTGGGGCTCGTGCTCTACTCTCCACACTACTGAAGACCAGAGAAAAGTCGGAGGAGAGCTCCAACCTGCAAGATCCAGCTGTGGAGAAGCAGCATACAGCCACCGCTGGCAGCGGCGGCTCTATGTATTTTGCCGCCCCAAGCACGGCAGTCAGGTGGCTTTCGGCGGCGCGCCTGCAGGAGGTCCGCTGGTAACATGGATTCGGCAGCATGCTTGCGGGAGGTCTGCCGATCCCGCGCCTTCGGCGTACCCGCCGCCGAATTGCCGCCGAAACCGTGGGACCGGCGGACCTCCTGCAAGCATGCCGCCGAAGGCAGCCTGACTGCCGCCCTCATGGTGACCGGCAGGCCACCCTCCGCACGCGCTTGGTGCGCTGGTGCTTGGAGCCGCCACTGACCACTGGGCAGTGCACGAATTGCCCACTCACCAGCACATCTTGCCGATGGGTAGTGGGCGAGTACATTTTTTGAGCCCTGGGTGGACTTTATTTGGTTACAGAAATACTGACATAACAGTAGGCATATATTGCAGGAATCTATATCAGAACAATAATCTCTTAACAAACCTGCAACGTCGGCTGGGTCAATAGTACCAGTGGATCATTTTCACTATCCCAATATTAACTAGTCAATGGCACATCTGGAACAGTTTGAAGAAGCAACTTCATGCCATATACAACTGCAGGTTAGAGCAGTTTGAGCAGCTTCATGGAAGGAAAGGATGCTAGATCTGAATTCCTCCATGAAGAAAGTGCAGGAGCTCTACTGGGCAGCCATCACGGCACAGCTAGGTTAGACTTCACAGCAGAGGACAACTTCCTTAGGGGTAACAGTGATCAGCTTCAAGGGTCTGACCATCCATGGTGCCAATCACCCTTAGATCCCATTGATGCCACTGCAAACAAGGGTTGACTATCAATCTATTAACTGTAAGGTCTTCAGGGCTGGGACCATCTTTTCATTTGTGTTTATAGAGACCAGGACCACACTGTGCTGGGCACTATGACTAGCGCGCCTAAGGGCTATAGTAATACAATCAAATAAAAATGGCTGCAAGCACATGCAAAGAAAGAGGTAAAAAACCTTACACCACACAGCCCCCCAAGTGAATTATCTGTCTTCTTCAGAAATCTTTCAGAGAGAAGAATGCCTGCAGGACTGTGAGCAAAAAAGGGAAGAGTAAGTCACAGGGCTATGCAGAGAAGCTACATGAGGTTCGGGGGGAAATAGAATGTTTTAAACAGTTCACATACTGTCCAAACAACATACAGATTTGAATATAAACTGCCAGGCAGGATGGCAGTTATAAATGTAAAAGACACACACAACAATTATATGAAGGACAGAAATACAAAGATAAATCATAAATCCATTCAATACATTAGAAGCACAAATACTGCCATGAAGACTGGGGAGCCCTTCAGGCCACCAAGGGGAGAGAGGCCAGCAACAGGATGAGGAAGCAGAAAATAAATTAAATCCATATTAGTCTTTAGCACTGAAAACTATAGGAACATTCCGATTCTGAAGATTCTTTTAAAATAGGAAAACAGAACGCAGGCTTGATACATTTTAGTCTTTATGGAAGATGTTATGGAGCAACCTGAGAAACTCAAGTGCAGTAAATTACTGGCATGGGAAGGCATTCATCCCAGGGCTCTAAAGTGAGTGAGTGTGAAGATACTGAGTACAGGAAAATATAACCTTAGAAACACAACTGCACCTGCAGATTAAAAAGCCAGTAGTGGTGGGGGCAAGGGAGGTCTGGGGAATCACAGATGGATGAGCATCATTTTGAGAGGTGAGGCGACTAGATCATGAGTAAAGAGAACCTAATAGGTCAAACCAACAAGCCTCACAAACCTCCTTGAGGGTTTTTAAAAAAAAAAGGTGAAGGGATGTTCGCACGTAGAATTTGCTTAAGCTATTTTTTTCTCTAATTCTAGCTACCAAATAAAGCACCTTCTAAATAGCCTGGCTAGATTTTCTTTTAATTCTTTTAAAAAATATGTAAAGGTTTTTCTGCCTTCCCTGCTGATGTTTACAGACTGTTTCCAGCAAGAGAGTATGAGATGACCTGAGAGCAAAACCAAATTGCACTTCTTGTCTCTTAAAGGAAGCTAACAATTATCAATATAACAGCAACACTGACCACAAGTTTAACCTACTTCTCAATGACATTTCTATTAGAACATAAGAACGGCCCGACTGGGTCACACCAAAGGTCCATCTAGCCCAGTATCCTGTCTTCTGACAGTGGCCAGTGCCAGGTGCCCCCGAGGGAATGAACAGAACAGGTAATGATCAAGTGATCCATCCCATCACTCATTCCCAGGTTCTGGCAATGAGGCTAGGGACACCATTCTTATGTTCCCAAGGAGGCACTGGGACCTCCTTCCCCTTCCTGTTCCCTCTCTGTCTATGGCCAGGAGAGCTGGGCACCCTGTGTACTCCCACCCCTAAAGAGGATTGGTCCTAGGAAAGCTGTCCTCTGGTGCCACCTAGGGCCATTAATTACATTGGCCAGTCATAGGTCTGGACCTCCTTCCTGGGATGACCTTCCTCCTTTTCTCCCTCCTCTGTCATATTCCATCTCTCCTCCTTCACTGTCCCCTCTGGCTTCTTCTCCCAAGCAGAGTGCATAGTGAGGGTCTGACAAAAGCTGCACCAATTGTCAATGGGGCTTGGGCACTGGATTCACTGCCCAAACCACTGGCTGCATGTTGCATTCTAACCGTCCTGTCTGGACTCTGCTGGCACACACTAGGTACCTAGTCCAGCAGGGTCCACAGGGCAGTGAGACTGCAACACGCAGCCTGTTGCTTGGGCGGTGAATCCAGCAGTGCCCCAACCCATTCAAAACCACCACGGCTTGCCTCCTACCAGACCCTTACTGCACAGGCTGTGCATGTGCCACAGGGGCAATGGAGATGAATGCCCCCGTAGGTGCAACGCTATTTGCTGTGTTCATCAGGCCCGAGTGATGGCGAGTGGTACACGTATGTGTGCTTGCAAAATTAGATTTTAAGACAGAATTAGTAATTTTGTAATTACAGGTAAAATAGCAGGAGGATTACTGAAAATGAGGGAGAGTTGTCATCTCTGCTACAGCAGGTAAAAATAGATTCAGACAAAAGTATATTTTTCAAAGTTGACAGTGCATCCTTAATAAAAACAGAATAGTGACCCAGTGGCCATAATTTACTTGGACTAGCAATGTTCTGACACAGTCCCTCACAAAAGATTGTGGAAAACAACAATGGGGACACAGGCAAAGTCATTGCATGGATTAAAAATTAGTTAAGCATTAAAGACCAATCTTAGTGATCAGCAGTTTCTCAGTATGATAACAGAGGGTGCCCCAAGGATTAATACAAGGAACAGCATATTATTTAATAATTTGGCACGAGAAGTGGGCAGTGAACTGGTGAAGCCTGTGCATGGCACTAAGGGTAGCCTATTCTGGAATCTTTTGTACCTTTTCCCAAGCAATGGTGTAACCACAGAGCTCAAGAGATTCGCCAGTGTGTCATGTAAACACAGAGGTCCAGAGAAAAGCAAGATAAACAGTTGGATATTTGGGCAGGAGATGCAGAAGGTGAAAGTTAGCAAAAATCTAGAGTAGTTTACCCTGTAAAAGGAGAAGAGTTAGAAGGCACTTGACTGAAATTCTCTTACCTTCTCCCACAGCATGAGAAGAAAGGGGGCATTTGTTCTAAATGCACTGCCTTTTATACCACACAGGGTCATCAAGACAATTGCTGTGATCAAATAATTTTTTGACCATGAACATATCTACCTATGCAAGATATTACAATGAGAGGTGTAATCAGATCACAGACTTTAGGGTGCAACCTGATCATCTGCGAGCGTCGGGCAGGAGCATCCCCTACTGAGAATATCGTTGCACAAGTGGTCAGACACATGATGGGCTTTCACCCCTCCCACCATTCGGTGAAGCATGCCGCATTGGCCAAAGACAGCATAGTTTGTTCATGAAGTGCTCTATCTGATGTGGCATGGCAACTCCTATGTGCCTAGCTAAAAATACTGCCATGCTGAGCAAGTGTATTGAGAAAGGTCTGCTACACGGAGCCACGTTCCTGTTCATCACATTGGCTTCCACCTACAAGTGCAGAGCATGGCAAAAGGGAAATCTAGCAGTCTCACCCTGCTAAAAAAAAAAAAAAAAAAAACCCCCAACAACCCTCAATAACTCTTAATTTTCAAATAAAGTTTATTCTTGGTTCACTTTGTTGTCCCTCTAAAGTTTACCAAAGAATTAGATCAGCCTTCCTGCTCTTACCTTCATCCTCCTCTGTTGGAGTTTGTGCCCCACTCCTAACTGGGGAATATCTCCTGCTTTTCACCCCACCCCGAAAGCTGCCACATCCACAGAATCACAACCTGTGGCCACAGTATAGTGGAGACCAGAAGATGAACTCCAACAAGGAAATCGGTTCATAAAGGTAAGAGTAAAGAACACTGAAAAAAAAAAAAAACCTTTAAGTACCAGTGAAAATTGAGAGGTCTGTGTTATTGAAACGGATGCAGCCCAAGAAATACAGCCCCTCACGACTACACACACAGGATCCCTTTTTAAACCTCAAACCACGTCCTAAGGAAAAAGGGTTTTCATCCTGAAAGAAATTAAAGTCCTTAATTAGCTACAGCCTTGGTTGTCCCCCTCTGCTCCCTGGACACAGGATGGCAATGATCCTAGATAATATGAAACTGAGTAATTTATATTAATGCACTGAAGTCAGGGAGCCCAGCCAGCAACAGTCAGTGCAGCACAAATCCAGACTGACTTCAGTGTCCCAGCTCATCGGACCCCCAATCTCCTGAGCTAGGACCTGGGGAAAAATCAGATCCACACCTTTACTATACCAATACCTAAAAAGCCTCATCCTATAGGCTCACAAACACATTCATGTACCCACAACACCTTAGCATTCCACTACTGTCCAAGTATCAGAGGGGTAGCCGTGTTAGTCTGGATCTGTAAAAGCAGCAAAGAGTCTTGTGGCACCTTATAGACTAACAGACGTTTTGGAGCATGAGCTTTCGTGGGTGAATGGGTATTCACCCACGAAAGCTCATGCTCCAAAACGTCTGTTAGTCTATAAGGTGCCACAAAACTCTTTACTACTGTCCAAGACTCCAAAATTAACTTGGTATATTTGAATTCAAAGTGCCTACAGGGAAATGCACAGAGATGCTAAGTCTTGGGTCAGTGGGCCGGGCAACCTATGAAGATAACCTCCTTCCCCACCAGCGCAGACGCCCCTGCTCTTCCATCTCTGACTGATCCAAGTTTCACTGCTCAGAGCAGCCGGAAACTAGACCGAATTCAACCTCTCAAAGCCAAAAAAAAAAAACTCTTTCTGCCAAGAGAGCACTGAATATGCTGCATTCCATTTCATTAAAACAATTACTAAAGAGCTAGCCAAGAATTACATAAAGCTTCCTCTCTGCACCACCCCCAGACCCTTCCCTCCATCCCCCACACCCGATCTTGCACACCATGCAGCCTCCCAGCTCCACACACAGCAAGTCCATTACACATCGCACCATAGTGAGATCATGCCGGAGGAAGCAATGCAAAATACCTCAAGTGTCACTAGCTACTCCATCCCCCCCATTCCAAAACATACGCAAGATGAAAAGAGACCAAACCTCCAGCACATCTGAAAGCCCCAAATGCTCTCCGCAGCCACCAAAATGGTGTACTAAGGTGGCACATGCACCTAGTCTACACAGCCCTTTGCTTTTTGGCCAAGATAAAGCTTGGTGGCATTTACTTTACTAACTGATAGGCTCTCTATGGGGCAAGACTACAACATGCCCTTGCAAGAGGATGCACTATGATCTACCCAGTCTTTCCTCTCTCTAACATCTATGATCCATGCCTCTAAACACGCTCAAGAAGCAGGGGGTCCTGGAGGTGCCAGATGAAAGCAATCCTTTCCTGAATAGAAGTATCAGAGGGGTAGCCATGTTAGTCTGGATCTGTAAAAGCAGCAAAGAGTCCTGTGGCACCTTACAGACTAAGACGTTTTGGAGCATGAGCTTTCGTGGGTGAATATCCACTTCGTCGAGTACATGCATCCGACGAAGTGGGTATTCACCCACGAAAGCTCCTGGGTGTTAGTCTATAAGGCGCCACAGGACTCTTTGCTGCTTTTCCTGAAGTACAGTAGCAACATGCCAGAGTGGCTATGCATAAGAGGCACTGCCCACGGGAACTGCCTGGAAGAGCCAAACAGCAAACCTCAGATTAAACTCCAACAAAATGGACTGAAAACTACAAGCTTGGGGCTATAGATTCTGTCGGATGATTCATTCCAAACACTCCAGCTCCCAGCTTGACTGACAAGTCAGAGCTCCTCATATTTCACAGCAAGAATAAAGGGCAGGCTTCTCCTGGGCCATGCCTCTCACCCACCTAGAGCACTACATTGGCCACCGATGAGAGATTTTGTGACGTGAATGAAATGGCATTTCTCCCCCTCCCCCAGGGCTCCAGCTCTCTGCAAGGATCCTATCTAACTGCTGGAGCTGCTCACAGCCAGTCAAAACAGCTCCAGCCCTATATCACACTGCAATCATACTTCGACAGCACAGGGAGAGCCGCACTGCATAAAACCACGGGGAGAGGGAGGAGGGAAATAAGGTTACCCAGCTCAGAACCATTATTTCCAAACGGGTTCACTGGCTAGTCTTGGGTGCCAGGGACAACTCGCAGGGACAAAACAAGGTCACCTGCCAGCAGAGAGGATTGGGGAGGAAAAAACATAACTTGCAATAAAAAGGGAGTGGAGAGAGAGAAGGCCACTAAATCCCACCCACCTCCTACAAACTGTAGGACTGACCCCAACTTATGCTCACTTATTCTCAAGATCTTTTGCCCCTTTCTTCAAACAGTTTTTGGAATAATACTTCCCTACCCCACAGGAGGCTTTAACAACACGTATTAAGCTGGCCCAACTCAGTGTCACTAGTGGTAAAAGGAAATTACTTCCCAGAGAAAAGCCTTTAGCTTTATATATAATAATGAAAGAAGGATGGATTCCTTAATCCACAGCAACTCATCTACAGTCCACCACCAACAGCTCATCTATTCTTGACAGTGTGCTCATGAAAAGCACCAACTTAGCCCATAGATGACCATAAACGCCCCATCAGAGCGAGGTCAAACCCTCTTCTCATCTTGCTCTCCAGAGATGGAAGAAAAGTGAGATAGTATCAGAGAGCTAGACAAGCAAAGGATTAAATCTGTCTACCAGCTCGATCCTGTGACACAACTACGGGGCTGGATTATTCCTGGAGCTCTCATGCGGTTTGATTTAGGAGTGAGCCACTTAAAGCCCTATCTCCCTATATGAAGTGCGGCTCTGCAAAGCCAATTCCCTGGTGTGGCATTAACTGACTTGGACTTTCTTATTTCCAAGTCAGTTGTTTAGACTGCTACGCAGTTCACCAGGGCTATGGTCAGCGTAGTTCAAGAGATCAAGGTGGACTCCAACACACCATCTGCTAGACAAACTCACTAGCTTGCCTAGCAATGCACTTTACACCCAGGATTCACATGACCTACAGGGATATGTAACATGAACTGTGGGAAAAGCAGTAGAGCAATTGGTTTGAAGTCCCCAAACTACCTTAAAAATGTTTAAATAACAATCTACGCCCATTTTGAATGTGGGGAAGGTCCAACACAGACAAGAAACTGCCATATGAGATGAGCAAAATAAACGTCTCCTTATGTAGCTGGTCATGGGATCTTTTCAGTCCTTAAAGCTTGTCTTCCACAAACAACCAAGTCTCGGGCAAGGAAGGGATACTTCCTGTACCACACACGAATTACTCCTCATTTATAGATGAGAAACTCCACCCAGAGAGAGAATGTACCAGGCTCCTGATCAGAATGAATCTGGAACCCCTGAGGCTATTTTAGAGCCATCTACTGTGGCTGAAACATCAGAAATGTTTTTAGCCCAAGCCACTGGCTCCAGTAACAATTCTGCTTTCGTATGTCTTGACCAGGGATGTGACAGTGTTAGCAAATGTGTTCTAAAACTCTAAAACACAGACAAGCTAGCGGAGATCTGAACATGTGCTATACTAGTCAAGTTGAAGGTTGTCATTATTTAATATGGTGACACCACCACACTTTATTTTTAGAGCATCTTTAATGCAGAGCATCACAAAATCATTCACGGACTCAGGCCACGTCTACACTACCACTTATGTCATCAAAACTTATGTCGCCCCGGAGCGACATAAGTGGTAGTGTTCACAGAGCTAAATCAGTGGCAGAGCTTCTCCCACCAACAGAGCTACCGCCACTTGTTGAGGTGGTTTTATTATGTCGACAAGAGAGCGCTCTCCCATCGGCACAAAGCAGCTATACGAGCAATCTTACAGTGGAGCAGCTGCATCGGTACAGCCGTGCCACTGTAAGCTCCGTAATGTAGACACAGCCTCAGTCATATGCTAGAATAAAGAGGAAAATTAGAGAAAGAAACTTATGAGAGGAACTGGGAAGGGGAAAGCTCCAGAAGGACGGGACAGCAAAGCAGAAAACTTTGTGGCCTGTCATGGTAGAGGACACAGGGAAGAGAACAAGGGTAGGTGAGTGAGGAGAGTACATTAGAAGAAAGGTAGTGAGGGTAGAAGTACAAAGAAAAATGTAAAAGATGAGGGTGGGCTCAACATGGATTTGCGAGTAAAGGTGACAGAGGAGGCTGGGGGAGATAGATTATATTTTGACATTTGCAGATGGAATGGGTTTTAGAAATGCAAAGTGCTTAGCAAATGTTAAGTAGACTTCACAGGTGCCCGGCAGGTAGGGAACTGTAATCTCTATTCTACAGATGAGGTAAAACTTGCCCAAGGTCACACAGCAAGTCTATGGAAGAGGCAACAACAAAACCAAGGGTCTGCTGATTTCCTGTCCTGTGCTTTAACCACCAGGCCACACTTGCATCTGAAGAAGTGGTTTTTTTACCCACAAAAGCTTATGCCCAAATAAATCTGTTAGTCTTTAAGGTGCCACCGGACTCCTTGTTGTTTTTGTGGATACCGACTAACACGGCTACCCGCTGATACGAGCTTAGCTACGACAGTCTGTACCCCAAAAATTGAAATGTTATTCAGGACAGGCTGTGGTGAGCAGGGAGCAGATGATGGCCCTGTTCACACATTAGAGGGGCTTCCCACAGTTGACATTCCACTTCCGAAGAGCTGCAGTGTAGAAATGGATAATGCAAACTCTCTAGCATCAAAAGGGAGCAAGCAACAATAGACACAAAATCAACTCCAGAATACAAGGGAAGGTGTGTGATCTAAGGCCTAGAACAGGGAACTGGGGACCTGATTCTCCTCTCAGTCACGTTGCTTTTATGCCAGTGTAACTTCATTGACTTCAACTGAGTTATTCCGGGTATTCGTCAGTATTAGCGCAGGGGTTCTCAAACTTCACTGCGCTGCAATCCTCCTCTGACAACAAAAATTACTACACGACCCCCGGGGGATGGGGGTGGGGCAAAGCCGAAACCCCACTGCCCTGGGCCGGGGGGAGTCAAAGCCAAAGCTCCAGGGCTTCAGCCCCTGGGGGAGAGGCCTGTAACCTGAGCCCTGCCACCCAGGACTGAAGCCCTTGGACTTTGGCTTCGGCCCCAGGAGGTGGGGCTCAGCCCCTAGCAAGTCTGACGCCAGCCCTGGCGATCCCATTAAAATGGGGTTTGACCCACTTTGGGGTTCCGACCCACAGTCTGAAAATCACTGTATTAGCAAAAGGAGAAACAGGCGCGGGGAGTCGACTCGTGTATTTTATTCCTGGTTCTGCCAGAGACTTGTCGTCTAACCTTGGTCAAGTCAGCGACCAGCCCTGTACCTCAGTTTCTTCATCTCTGCCTACATGAAGGCAATTTGCACAAGTATAAACCCGTAATGCGCACACACATCACCTGCATAAAGAGAAATAGCCAGATTAAGCTGCATCAGTGTAAGACCCATTTGTGCTCAGGCAGTGCCTGCCCTATACCAATGCAAAACTCTAGTGAAAAACTACACTGATGTAATTACACTAATGCAAATTTCCTTATATAAGGAATGGGGATAATACTGACCTATCTCAAAGGGAGTGTGAGGCTTACTGTATTATTCTTTATCTGGGTATCTTGGCATTTCACAAAGTATTAAACTAGAGTTCATGTTCTCCAGCAATAAAACAGTCTTTTTCTTATGAGTTGTACTTATTATAAATATAAAAGAGGGATGAGGAAGAGAGGGCCTGGAGAGGTGGAAAGTATTTCCCCAGGAAAACTGAAAAACAGGAACCAATAAGTAGAGAAGGAGAGAGACACAGAGAGAGAGCCAGTGGATAATAAGGTGTAAGGGAGGTTACCCATTCGTTTCTCTAACAGCTGGAGGAGACTGGGGCAGAGGATCCATTTCAGCCAGGAGGGCAGCTGGACATTTGGCTATGTTGACCTCTCCCAGTTGGAGACAAAGGGGCTAAAGACAGCACAGAGTCCAGACTTTCAATGGAAATATACCAGCAAGAAAATGAGCCTTTTTCTGCATTACACACTGCTCGAGGCAGAGGATTCCCTGTTTGAGTCCCCCCAAGACAATAAAGTCCCTGTTTTACCAAGGTCAGTACAGCTAAGAAGCTGAAACAAGTCAGATTCCTACCGTGATGGATACTAAGCTATGTTGACACTAGAGACTTAACGGTACCAATACAGCAGCACCACTCGTATAGCCGCTCTATGCTAACGGGAGAGACCTCTCCCGTCTACATAATGAAACCCCCCCCCCCAATAAGCAGCAGTGGCTATGGCGGCGGGAGAAGCTCTCCCGTGACATAGCGCTGTGCACAGTACCACTTATGCCAGCGAAACTTATGTTGCTATGGGGGGTGTTTTTTCACATGCCTGAGCAACATAAGTTTTGCTGACATAGGTGGTAGCACAGACTTGGCCTCAGTCCTCTTTTGAGTCTTCCTGCCCAGCAGCAGCAGCAGTCAGGGCTAGTCTACACTGGCAGCGCTTTAATGTGCCTTGTGTAGTGGTGGCGCAGCGCAGCGCTCCCAGAGCTCTAAAAAACACCCACCTCCTCAAGGGGCGCAGCTCCCAGCACCGGAGCACTGTCTACACTGGCGCTTCACAGCGCTGAAACTTCATTGCTCGGGGGAGGGGGGGATGTTTTTTCACACCCTCCTGCGAGAAAGTTGCAGCACTGTAAATTGCCAGTGTAGACAAGCCCTCAGAAATCTGACCCAGCTGAGAGCCAAGAGGATGAATTATTGCACTAATGTTTCCCACCAAGACCATTTACTGGGTGCAGACCATAATGAAGCAATTTCACACTAAACATTCAGTCAGAGCAGCCCAGTACCAGGTCAGCTCTACAAACTGCAAGGCATCTAACCTGAGGGAAGTGAGTCAGTCAGACCCATCACCCACCAAGGGAGAGAAAGAGACAGCATGTCTCTGCAGAGCACAGCAATCTTCCCCATACCAGGAGAGACAACACACAGATGTAAACATATGCATAAGACTAAATACCGCTTCCATGAAAATCAAAGGCAAAGCTCCCTCTAACTTCAATGGAGCAGGGATAAAACTTTAAAAAGAGGATGGGGGAAGATGTGCTACCACAGAGAAAAACAAAGTTTAAAATAAAACTCTATCTCATGTAGCTGAATCTTTTAATCTAGCACTTTACCTTAACCATCAGACGAAATAAGCAACCTGCCACCAGCAAATGTGTCTAAAATCAGAACACATTTGAACAGTTAAAAAGTTCTGTTTATGCACAGCCAGAATATTGCCATTCATTCATTCCTTACTAAACACCAAACGCATAATCTATTTATGAAACCTCTTTTACCAATTCCCAATCATTTTTTAAATGAAGCCACAATTGTTTTAGCTGGATTTTGCAATCAAAATGAAGCAGCACAGTACCAGGAATTTTCACCTCAAAAGAGATGATTCTAAAAACAGAACCAATTTTTGTGCAAGTTACCAAGACTGTGCTTTTTTTAAACTAAGCTGAGCGGAGGTTTTGCAGAAGTGTTTCCATGCTTCTGTCATTTCAAAGAAAACAGCTGATGAAGATTTAAATAGCCACCTCAGTGCTTGAAACTAAAATATTGCAATTTTGTACTAGTCCATGAGGAAGTCAGAAAGTGACTAAGGGCTCGCCTACACTTTCAATGCTGCAGCAGCACAGCTGCGTCACTGTAAGGTGGGCTTCTCCTGTCAGCTCGTGAGAGGCAGTAGCTAGTTGACAGGAGAAGCCCTCCACCAACAAAGCACTGTCTACACCAGGAGTTAGTGCCTTGCACAGTTACGTGGATTTTCCACACTCCTGAGCGACGTAGTTATATCAACATAAGTTGCTAGCATAGAACAAGCCTAAGAACTAACAGAGGTGAAATTGGACTTTTTTTATTGTCCAAACTGAGTGAAATGCAAAATACACACCACAGTTAAAAGTCAATTAATTTAAAACAGTACCACACGTAAGAGAATGTGTTTAATAATAGCAAATTTAATACTTTTAAAGAGGTTAAAGACAATCACCACACAGATCACTTCCCTCAGGCCATAAGAAACAGAGGAAGCCACACAATCAAGCTGCATCTGAAATCTACAAAACAAGAAGCAAACTTAAAACTACCCTCCTCAGGTGGCAGGCCTAACATGGTCTCCAAAATAAAACAAGAAGATAAGTCAGATTCCATTCTTCCCATCCCCTCATTGTGGGTCTGGTAGATCCCAATGAGCAGGCCTCAGGGATACCTGTTCGGACAGGGTAGGTGCTGTAGTACCATTGATGATTCAACATCCTAATTTGTCATCTAAAAGAGTCATAATCAAAACACATGCCTTTGGCAGTTATCATGCCGGGAATCCCCAGATCATCCCTTCCTGCCTTACATCACACTGCATCCTTCTCTGGTATTCTGCGGGCAACAGACCCAAAAATAATGCAGACACTTCCCTCTTTTTGAGAGAGTAATTTAATTTTCCACACTGGTTTATGACACTTCAGAAAGAGAACCCCAGTCACCAACCTTCCTAATCAACTTCCAAGAACCCGCCTATGATTGCACCGATCTCTTCAAAAGAGCAAGGGACACAGATCTAAATATATCTCTCACCTGCGCAAACGCCCCTTTTGTCCCCATGTGCTGCTCTAGTGTGTAACAGTGCTCATGCAAACAGTGCGTTGCACCACAGACTGCTCATTCACTGTGATGCACAAGTTTCATCTGTAGCATTTTTAAAGAGTTTCTGGCATGGCCTGTGTGTTGGAAGATAAATTTCTCCAACACTGGAGAAAACGCAATGGCAACATTTACCTGCTCTAAACAAACCCCTAAAACAACAAAAATCCATTCACCCAGACCTTTCATAATATCCTCCTTCCCTGACCTCCACTCACAAGCAGCATGAAAGTAAGATTCTTCTGGATCCTTCTCTTCAATGAAAAAAATAGTGTGGAAGGGCTTTTATGCAATAGGTTCAAAAGTTTCAGCAATATAGTCAAATTCACCCATGATGTAGGTAACTTCACTTCTGTAGAGTTACACCAAGCATTAATTTGTCCCACACCGTCCGACATACTATCCCTTCTCCTCTACATTCCCAAAGACTAACACAATTCTAAAGAGCAGGCAGCTTTCATGTTGACAATGATCTGCAACAGGAAAAGTAACTGGGCTTGTAGCAGGTTTGCTTCTTTATGGTGGATACTATAGATATGAAAAGCTGTTAAGGAGGAGAGAGGATTCCGCTTTAGCTATTCGGACCTTGTCTATCCTGAAAGACCATATAGACAAACGGAGAACTGTTACAAACATGACATGGCGGAAGAGCAAAACTTGAGCTGCTGAAAGAGGAATGGATTTTTAATTCACTTGTTTTTTTAAATGTGTTTTGTGTCTGCTCATGCCAGCATATTTAACTCCTAACATCCAATGAGCTCTTAAGAGGAAGGACACCTTAATTAAATTCAAACGCTTGCATCAATTAAATCAAAGTATGAAAAAATTCCCAATGTACACCCAACACCTCCTGCAAAACCAAAGACTTGACTTGAAATTTCAGATATTTCTAACATAAAAAACAAAAGCAAAACAAAAAATTAGCTTTCAGGTCTTCTTTATACAGTGTAATGCACCACAAAAACGGCACAAACCCAATTTTTCAGACTTCTGCAATTCACCTTTAATCTTCGCACTGTCTGAATATATTAGATGGAGAGAAAAAGCCATTATTGAGGCAAGCAATAAGCTATCTGGCCAGATGGCACAGCACTTTGAATTTAAGGAATGTAACAGTTGTAGCTGGCACAGCTCAACTCCTATGGCTTTAGAAGCATGTAGGGAAGGCTCTAAGATGGTCCTACAAACATTATCTGTGTGCTCACCCATAAAGATGCTCTTCAGCAAGCCAATAAATCACCAGGGATACATTACTAGTAAGAACACACTGAAAACCTGGCACTAGAAGCCAAACGCCACTCAGCCAAAACCACATCTCTGAAAGGTGCCTAAGCTGTGGGATATGAGGGGGGAAAAAAAAACAAAAAAAGCCCAGGACTGCCTCCTCCTCCAATACAACTATCAGTTTGTTGCTATTGGAGGTTCTTCTCCAACATCTAACTAGACCAGGGGTCGGCAACCTTTCAGAAGTGCTGTGCCGAGTCTTCATTTATTCACTCTAATTTCATGTTTCGTGTGCCAGTAATACATTTAAATGTTTTTAGAAGGTCTCTTTCTATAAGTCTATAATATATAACTAAACTATTGCTGTATGTAAAGAAAATAATGTTTTTAAAATGTTTAAGAAGCTTCATTAAAAATTAAATTATAATGCAGAGCCCCCCGGACCGGCGGCCAGAACCCGGGCAGTGAGAGTGCCACTGAAAATCAGCTCGCGTGCCGCCTTTGGCATGTGTGCCATAGGTTGCCTACTCCTGAACTAGACTGTTGACCACTTCCATCTGGGAGGGGGCTTGCTCACTAACAAGGGAACTGCTGCTCCCCAGGAATGTTAGGGTTGCAGCATGCCTCCCAAAGACCAACTGACTGTTTCTCAACAGTATTATCCCAAGCCAGTTTAGAATGTCTTTTCTGAAGGTGTTACTGCCGGCTTGAAGCTAGCACTGTAATTTGAGCTTCTGAGTCCGGTAATAAAACTGTGATTTTCTTGGAGCAGATCTTAAGTGAATGTCTGGTTTCTATTAAAGGTATGATGGAAGTAATGGATTGTAGCCCTACCCCAGTGTTTGATTTAATCAGTTTCATAAGCAGAACTTGGTCACCCTAACATCTCCCAGAACACTAGGGAATTTTGGGGGATCCATCTTCCTTCCCTGATAGGGGTGGGAGGTAAACAGAGATTCTATAGCTCTTTCGCATGAAGATATCCTATCTCTTAGAGCTGGAAGGGACCTTGAAAGGTCATCAAGTCCAGCCCCCTGCCTCCACTAGCAGGACCAAGTACTGATTTTTGCCCCAAATCCCTAGGTGGCCCCCTTAAGGATTGAACTCACAACCCTGGGTTTAGCAGGCCAATGCTCAAACCACTGAGCTATCCCTCCCCCTACAGTTGTTTGACATACTCCTCTGCTGAGGAGTTGTGGATGGTTCATAAAGTTGCTCTGCACCTGAGGGAGCAGCAGAGAAAGGACATGATGCCGGAATGAATTCTGAACATGATTGTATCATGGTTGCAATGTGATTGCAAAGTCTGCCCGTCAGTTTCATCTCAAAGGTTCCTAGGAGATCACTTTACACATGCAAGCCAGGCCTAAAAACAGAAGCCAGACACTATAGCAATGGCAGGGGAAAGAATACTGTTGATGGAGAGAGCAGTAAAAAGTGCAATTCTCCTAGTCAGGATACAAATAGAGGAAAGGGTGAGTGGTTTAAAATGTGCACAAGGGAAAGGTGGGGAAGCTATGGCAGACCAATCGGAGACAGGGTGCACAATAATGGAAGACCAAGCAGGGTACAGGCCAGTGGTCAGGTAAAAGCTAAGAAAGAGTGGGATACACACTGGGGGGAGGGGAGGTGGAGGCACAGGCAGGTTTACAAACCAATTTGGGGTGTAGGAAAGTGGGAGATGGGGGAGCTGCAAGCTCAGGGAGGTGTGTTCGGGGGGAGGGGCTGAGGGGGATGCAGGCAGAGGCCCGTGAGGGGTTGCAGGCTGGGGGTGATCTGGGGGCACAGGCTTACAGATAAGCACGTGTAGGAGAAATGAAGGTGGTGCAGGTTGAGGGATGTGGGAGAGGGGTGCAGGCTGAAGGGGGTCTTCGGGATGCAAGATGAGGGGCTGCATAGGAGGGCAGACTTGAGGCTGCATGGGGGATGCAGGGGGTATAGGCAGAGGTGGTGCAGGCTTGGGGCTGCGGGCTGAGGTATGGAGTGCGGGGGATGCGGGCTGAGGGGGGTACAAGCAGAGGCAGGTGACAGGGTGGGGCGTGGGCTGAAGGGATTGGGGGGTGCTGCCTGGAAAGGAAAGCGTGTGGGCTGAGGGGGACTTGTGGATTGGGCTGTGAGAGATGCAAGCAGAGGTGGATGAGAGGTTAGGGGTGTGTTGTGAAGGGACTGGGGGTGCAGGCTGGAGGGGAAGGGGCTCAGGGGTGTGTGGATGTGCAATGGGGGGTGCAATCTGAGGAAGAGGGGTGGGGTACAACCAGGGGTGCAGATTGGGGAGGGAGGGCTGACAGGGCTGTAGGGAGGGCTGAACGGAATGCAGGCAGAGGCTGGAGGGGTGCGGGCTGGGAGGGAAGGGCTGAGGAGGATGCAGACAGAGGCTGGAGAGAGGTTGGGTGCAGGCTGGAAGGGCTTGTGGGAGGGGCTGAGGGATACATGCTGCAAGGGGAGTGTGGGGATGCAGGCGGGGAGAAGGAGCTGAGGGGGATGCAGGAGAGGCCGGGCAGGGGTGCAGGGAGTGCCGGCTGGGGAGGGGCTGAGGGGTGCAGGGAGAGACCGGGAGGGATTCGGGCTGGGGGCAGAGGGGACATGGGGTTTCAAGCTGGGGTGCAGGAGAGGCTGGGAAGGGGTGCAGGCTGGGGGCAGATGGGTGCGGGGGTGCAGGCAGGAGAGGGGCTGAGAGGGTGCAGGAGAGGCTGGGGAGGGGGTGCAGGCGGGGAGGGACTGTGAGGGTGCAGGAGAGGCTGGGAAGGCAGTGCAGGCTGGGGGTAGAGGGGGCAGGGAGAGCCCGGGGTGCAGGCTGGGGGCAGAGGAGAACGCGGGGTGCAGGCTGGGGTGAAGGGAGAGCCCGGGGATACTGGCTGGGGCGGAGGCGGTGCAGGCTGGGGTTGAGGGGTGCAGAGGCCGAGGAAGGGGTGAGGGCTGGGGGCAGAGGAGGTGCAGGCGGGGGCTAAGGGGTGCAGGGAGAGCCCAGGGGTGGAGATGCAGGCTGGGGTGCAGGCGGGAGCAGAGGAGGACATGGGGTTCAGGCTTGGGGTGCAGAGGCCATGGAAAGGGGTGCAGGCTGAGGGGTGCAGGGAGAGCCATGGGGGTGCAGGCTGGGGTGGAGGAGGACATGGGGTTCACGCTGAGGGGTGCAGGGAGAGCCCGGGGTGGGGTTGAGGTGCAGGCTGGGGCGGGAGGACGTGGGGTTCAGGCTGGGAGGTGCAGGAAGGGCCAGGGGCGGAGGAGGACATGGGGCTCAGGCTGGGGTGCAGAGGCCGGGAAGGGGATGCGGGCAGAGGGGTGCAGGCGGGAGGGGCGGAGGAGGGTACAGGAGGGGGTGCAGGGCGAGCCCGGGGGAGGGCTGGGGTGCAGGCGGGGGCGGAGGGGTGCAGGGCGAGCCCCGGGGGCGGGGTTGGGGGTGCAGGTGGGGGCGGAGGGGTGCAGGGCGAGCCCGGGAGGAGGGGTTGGGGTGCAGGCGGGGACGGGGGTGCAGGGCGAGCCCGGGGGGCGTGGTTGGGGGTGCAGGCGGGGTGCAGGCCGAGCCCCGGGGTGCGGAGGGGGTGCAGGGCGAGCCCGGGGTGCGGGGTTGGGGTGCAGGCGGGGGCGGAGGGGTGTAGGCCGAGCCCTGGGGTGCGGAGGGGGTGCAGGGCGAGCCCGGGGGCGGGGTTGGGGTGCAGGTGGGGGCGGAGGGGTGCAGGGCGAGCCCGGGAGGAGGGGTTGGGGGTGCAGGCGGGGACGGGGTGCAGGGCGAGCCCGGGGGCGGGGTTGGGGGTGCAGGCGGGGGTGCAGGCCGAGCCCCGGGAGTGCGGAGGGGGGTGCAGGGCGAGCCCCGGTGGGCGGGGTTGGGGGTGCAGGCGGGGGGGGGGCGGAGGGGGGGTAGGCCGAGCCCCGGGGGGTGCGGAGGGGGGTGCAGGGCGAGCCCGGGGGGCGGGGTTGGGGGTGCAGGCGGGGGGGCGGGGGGTGCAGGGCGAGCCCGGGGGGCGGGGTTGGGGGTGCAGGCGGGGGGGTCGGGGGGTGCAGGCCGAGCCCGGGGGGCGGGGCGGTTGTCGCCCATGGCCGTGCCCGGCTCTCGCACTCACCCAGGTCGTCCATGGTCCGGCCGGGCCCGCAGCCGCCGCGCTCCGCTCGCAGCAACTTTTTCTGCCAGCCCCGCGGGCGCGCTCCCGCACCACCTCTACGGCGTGCGCGCTCCCCGAGCGGCCGGGCGCGTGGCGCGCCGCTGTGCTTCCCGTGAGACGCTGCCACCTCGTGGTGGGTCTGAGAACTTCAGCTCCCGTCCTGAGCCAGTTCTAGGCGCCGAGCCCAGCCTGGCGTCGGGGGGCGGTGGGGTTAGGAGGCAGCATGACACGGGGGGGCTGTGCCACAGGACGGTACCACGGGGGTGGCTGCCACAGGAGGTGCCACAGGAAGTTGTGCCACAGGCTGGTGTCAGAGAGTCTGTGCCACAGACTGGTGCCACGTGACGGGGGGCCGTGCCACAGCATGGTGCCATGGGAGGCTCTACCACAGGCTGGTGTTAGGGGGGCTGTGCCACAGACTGGTGCCACGGGGGGGCCGTGCCACAGCATGGTGCCATGGGAGGCTCTACCACAGGCTGGTGTTAGGGGGGCTGTGCCACAGACTGGTGCCACGGGGGGCCGTGCCACAAGTTGGTGTCAGGGAATCTGCCACAGGACAATCCCACGGGGGCTGTTGCCACACAGGGTCCCATGGGAACTGTGCCAGAGGCTGGTGTTGGCATAGGCAGTGCCACGGGACAGTCCCATGGGGGTGGTGCCACAGGATGCTGCGTGATGCATGGTGACTGGATGCTTCATCACATGCCGGGGGTGTGATGGGGGTTGCTGTGCTGCAGTGTGGAGCAAGGTGGACACAACTGTGGGGTGGTGCCAGGGGCGTGCTGCGTCATGAGGTAGGTCCAAAGGTGCTGGACCCCAGGTGGACCCATGAATTATGCAATGCCCCTCTGTAGTGCTGGGCAGCACATGGCTTGTTAGAGGTACCTGACTACTGAGGCAGCTGAGACTGCACTAAGGCACTGCCACCTGGTGGTGGTCCTGGGAACTCCAGCTCCCAGCCTGAAGGGATTATAGACGAAAGTTTATGCCCAAATAAATTTGTGAGTCTCTAAGGTGCCACAAGGACTCCTCGTTGTTTTAACAATCTACATGTATGTCTAGCCTACCTAATGATGTACCATCCCCTTATGGTAGCCTACCTAGCTTCTTCAGACACCCTAGCAGGAAGCTGTGTCAGTCTGGTTTCCCCAAATAGTGCCCCAACTACTACCCTCTTGAGAGAGGGAGGGAGTCCTTGATGATCCAGCTAGAAGCTCCTTTGTTCTTGTTGGTTACCAGGCCTGGGCCTTGCTGTCCAAACCAGTTCAGTAGCCTCAGCTGGAGATAGAGCCAGATGCCTCAGAACCAATGTCTCTGCCATTGTCCCATAGGGGCCACCAAGTATTTACTGTGGGGTGGCTCACCCTCAGCCATTGTTTCCGTCCTGACTGCTTTTCCTTACAACCGCCTATTAAATTAAGCTAGTATATCCATACAGTAAACGTCCAAAACAAATCAACCATACAGTGATCACAAATGATTACAAAGCAGCCCCACTTCTGTCACAGCTAGTATTTGTACCACTCTGTCCTCTTATCTTATTGTACTCCAGATGACAGGATGGTTAAAAACAGTCATGGGCTCTGACGAGAGATTTCCTGAAAATTGGCAGTGTAGACAAGGTCAAAGTGCTAGGGAACTCAGACAACACCACTTGTGCACCATTTTTCCTAAAAATGAAACCTAATGAGCCAGGGTATGTTTTTAAAGCCTCACTGCATGTCCTGTAGTGTAGCGTGCACATGCGAGATTGCAGTTTGTTGTAAAGAAAACACAGAGACCTTGCAATCAACTACTAACAATCCCCTGTGCTTTATTTTTTCACTCTCCAAACACAGGCACACCCAGTTTCCTGGCTAACACAGTCCAGTAGACATCATGATTTCCCCTACTAAGAAGTATCGTCATTAGGTCAAGGGACACTGCACTATCCTTTCCCTGTTCCTGGCTGAGACTTTAGAATAATCAGCAGCCCCCAGAAATTCATCCCAGGTTTATGCTGCATCCCATATATGCTGGGAAAGGACATAGGGAGCGTAGAGAGTGCTGCATGGCTATTGTGATGTCAATATGATTAATATACAAAACTTATACATGTGTGTTTTGCTATGAAGTCTCATGGGCATGAGTTAAGAAACTCCCAGCAACCTGTGACAAAACAGACATTTTAAACACCATGTGCATGTAGTCTGGCCATGTTGCTATTATCTCAAGTCTGACTCCCTGTCTATTATCGTCTCTAGGTTGTTACTGTTGGTGTATGGCAGTATTACATAGCGAGATGACTTGGGGATCTGTGGTTCTCAGGCATAGATACACACAACCGTGGATTGTTGCGGTTGGTAATTTGGAAGTCCTAAATTCACAGGAATTATGTCTTTCTCTCCCAGCACTGCCACACAGGTTCCTTGGAATCTACATCTTGCTTCCCAGGAACGAGTGAGACAGGCATCTTTCTTGGTATATGATGTGTTCTGTATCTTACTGTGAATAAAAAAATAAACTGCAGTGCATTTGTATTGATGCCTTGTCTGCATTTTTTAAATTTCTAAAGTAATCCAGGGACATACAGTAGTCAAGCAATTAGTGAAAATAGCCATATATGGTAAAGGGAGCTGCATCTTTCCTGCATCATCGACATTAAGGTAGGCTAGGATGAACTAACCTGTTAAGTTCTTGGTTGGAAGCGATGAGCATTGATTCCATGTACAAATTAATAGTACAACAATAATGACTGCTGTTGATAAAGGTATACACCTCTACCCTGATATAATGCTGTCCTCGGGAGCCAAAAAATCTTACCACATTATAGGTGAAACTGCATTATATCGAACCTGCTTTGATCCACCGGAGCGCGCAGCCCCACCCCCTGGAGCACTGCTTTACAGCATTATATGTGAAGGTGTGTTATACTGGGTCATGCTATATTGGGGTAGAGGTGTATCACTAACCACCTCATGGAGAATTAGGCCATGTGTGCTGGAAAGACTACATCATGGATTTAGAGATTCAGATAGGTTACAGTCAAGAAGAAGGCGACACCAGGGACTAGCTTTAAAGGCCAATTCTGTGCTGATTTACATCCAGTGCCATCCTATTAAAATCTCAGCGTGCAAATTAGCACAACATTAAACCAACAGTCCAGGGCCTCATTGATTCTGAACAAGTATGTGTCAAGACATGAAAGGCAAATGCAGAATTGGCCCAATCCTGGGTGTTATTGATTGCTTGCAACTCCCATTGAAATTAATGGGCCTCAATACCTCTCAGAATTGGGCCCTTAAGAAACAGACTTTGCTCTAGCTGCTGAGCTGAACTCCCTGTGAAATGCCTGGTGAAGTAGAAATGGCAGGGCCATCACCACTGGTGATATGGTTTTCCAGTAAAACAGCTTTTAAATCAAAACTCTAAAGACTTGTCTTCATGGCAAGTTAGCTCAAGTTATAGATTCAAGTGGTCTCCTTAATTCAAGTCCCACCCATACACAAAACTGCCTCACTTGAGTGCTTTGGCGCTTTTAACCTGAGTTAACTGGAAGAGGCTAAAACATGAGCGCACACAAGATACCAGCTATTAGCATGGCCAATCGGTAATGTAGGCCACTCTAGCTTAATTTAGGTGCTCTTAGTCCTCCAATGCCTTTTCACAATGTCTCCTCAGATGAATATTCTTGCCAACTACTTCTTTGGTTCAGGAACAGACATCAATTCCCACTTCATATGTGCTAGTTTGTCATTCAAACCCCACACTCATGTGTGGTATCTAGTGCTAACAAATGCAGTTCTCCAGCTCCGGTAGAGAACTTTGTCTGACTGGAATGGCAAGCCAGAGAACACCCTCCCAGTGTGTTACTATCTGGCTGGAGGCAGACATGAAGGTTTTTGAGTAGCAGCCATGTTAGTCTGTATCAACAAATATAACAGGAGTACTTGTGGCACCTGAGAGACTAACAAATTTATTTGAGCGTAAGCTTTCGTGAACTACCCCCGCCCCCTTCATTGGACACGTAGAATGGAACATATAGTGAGGAGATATATATACATACAGAGAACAGGAAAAGGTGGGAGTAGCCCAACCAACTCTAAGAGGCTAATTAAGATGAACTGTTGTCAGCAGGAGAAAAAAACTTTTGTAGTGTTAATCACTACAAAATAGAGACTGGGAATGGCTGAGCCATTACAAACATTGAATCTATTTCCCCCATGTTAAGTATCTTGTCAAAAACTGTCTTAAATGGGCCATCTTGATTATCACTACAAAAGTTTTTTTCTCCTGCTGACAACAGTTCATCTTAATTAATTAGCCTCTTAGAGTTGGTTGGGCAACTCCCACCTTTTCCTGTTCTCTGTATATATATATATATATATATATATATATATATATATCTCCTCGCTGTATGTTCCATTCTATGCGTCCGATGAAGCTTACACTCAAATAAATGTGTTAGTCTCTAAGGTGCCACAAATACGCCTGTTATTTATAAAGGTTTTTGTAGCTCAGGAGGAGTAAGTTGAGTTAACTATGCAGTGGAGCCATACCTTAAAGAAAGTGACTGCATTGCTGGTGAAAGATGCCAGATGGGCAACACTGGGACATAAAGTCATCAGTTTCTCCTTAGAGCAGGTACAGCACAGAGGCAGGATTCCTTACCCCACCCTGGCCCTACTAACAAGGCAATTTATTAAGTGATCCATCCCCTGTCATTCAATCCCCGATCTGGCAGTCAGAGGCTCCAGGCTCCCCCTTCTCTACTCAAACCACTTACACCATCCATTTGTTTCTCTCAAATGTGCTGGGTCCCTAGCCATGCAAATAAGGAATAAATTTGTTAATTGAGCTTTGAGATAGGGGAGTCAGATAGGCAATGAGTCAACAGTTCAAAAGCTGCACTAAATTTGCACAAAATGAAGGATTGGAGATGCCCTCTTCAATACAGGAATTCAACCCATGGCAACTAAGGCTGTGATGTGATGTAAGTACCTGATAATCTATCATGATGTGAAAGGTGCGAGATGGGTACTGTCTGCATAATAGCTATGCATTCAAAACAGTGGCAGCCACAACACAGAATTTAGCCCATTAGGATGTTTCAACTAACCACTTACTCAGCAACTGCTTTTTCTAAGATAAAAGGATGTGGTTTCTTCATAGTAAATGTCTAAGATCACTTTTATAAGTGAGAGACATTTACTGGTTAAAGAAAACATTCCCTACATTTCCGTGTTTAGCAGCACTTACTGGTAACAAGTAACGATTAAAGAAAACAACACCTAAAGCTTGTTGGTTAAAACAATATATCATCTACTATCAGCTGTACTCAAAACCCAGATACACCTAAAAAAACCTACTATACAAACTGTAGTAAATGCCCAAAACTAAACTCTGATTTTATAACAACAATCTCAGTCTCACAGGAGACTGTCAAAAATTGCCAATGCCGACTATATTTCAAGTCGTCATGGCGGGGTATTGGGAAAAGTTTTCAACTAGCAATAATCGCGCCTCGGATTAACCTCATTGGCTACGATACTGCCACTGCGCAAAGCTAAAGAAAACTTTCTGATCTTACAAACCACTAAAATCTGATCACTCCTTTCGGTTAAAGGGAGTTTTCACTAGCATTCAAAATGCCCTGAAAACTTTCCTCCATCAGGTCAGTGTAAACCCACCTCTGTTATAATTAAGCAATAAGATATTTACACAGACTTTGACTTTCCCTAATTTTATTACCAATTTAAAGACAAGATAAGATACTGAAGCATTCTGGGATATTTTATGCTAATTAGCTAATTGTATTGACCCTATAAAATGCCGAGGAAAAAAGGTTAGACTACTGAATTAGAAAAAGATTTCCAATGTAAATTATCAAATTGATGTCATACTGGATCATTTACAGTTTGATCTATCATACAACTTTCTTTCATGGTAAAAATCTAAGATCACTTTTATAAGTGAGTACATTCTAATTAATATCTCTAATTAATTACATTGCTTGATATCATATGGTGTAGTATGGGTATATTCAAAGCAGGTTTTTAGAAACTATTGAAATACCTCTGAACTCTCCAGAAGGGTCTTGTGTGTCACCCCCAATTCTTCATTCTCAATCCTCTGGTAAAAGAAATCCTAGCCTTCTCCCTGCTGGCTGTATTAGCCTCTGCCTGATTTTATTTCATATATATCAGAGAGGTAGCTGTGTTAGTCTGTATCCACAAAAACAATGAGGAGTCCAGTGGCACCTTAAAGACTAACACATTTATTTTGGCAAAAGGTAAAAAACCCACTTCTTCAGATGCATGGAGTGAAAATTACAGATACAGGCATAAATATATATTGGCACATGAGGAGAAGGGAGTTGCCTTACAAGTAGAGAGCCAATGCTGAAGGCCAATTTAGTCAGGATGGATGTAGTCCACTCCCAATAATTTATGAGGAGGTCTGAATACAAAGAGAGGGAAATCTGACATGGTTGTGGGTGAGGACAAGTCACAAAGCTGTCACCAGGTGTGCCGTGGCTACATCAGGGATACTGTTTGTGACAACTCGTAGTCCATCCTCGTGTGGAATATTGGTGTAAAGAGCTCCTACATCCATGATGACCACCAGGATGGTGTTTTCAGGAAGATCACCAATGCATTGTAGTTTCCTCAGGAAGTCAGTGGTGTCTCGAAGATCACTAGGAGTACTGGTAGCATAGGGTTTGAGGAGAGAGTCCAAATAGCCAGATAATCCTGCTGTAAGAGTGCCAATGCCTGAGATGATGGGGTATCAAGGATTTCCAGGTTTATGGATCTTGGGTAGCACATAGAATACCCCTGCTCAGGGCTCTAGGTGTGTTTCTGTGTAGATTTGTTCCTGAGCTTTGTGACTTTGTCTTCACCCACAATCATTTCATATTTGGGGACAACCTATACCTTAAAGTCAGTGGCAATGCTATGGGTACCCACATGGCCTCACAGTATGCCAACATTTTTATGGCTGACTTAGGCCTGGTCTACACTAGGAGGGGGTGTCGATGTAAGATACGCAACTTCAGCTATGGGAATACCGTAGCTGAAGTTGAAGTATCTTATTCCGACTTACCTCCCGTCCTCACGGCGCTGGATCAATGTCTGTGGCTCCCCCATCAACTCTGCTACTGCCGCTCACTCCGGTGGAGTGCCGGAGTCGACGGGGAGTGCGTTCGGGGATCGATAAATCGATCGCTACCCGCCGATAGGGCAGGTAGTCTGGACGTACCCTTAGAACAACATTTCCTCAGCTCTTGTCCCCTAGCGCCCCCCTAGGCTGGCTCACTACAAAAGCAATTTTAACTCTCTTGATATTGACACCTCATCAATTATTGGGAGTGGACTACATCCATCCTGACTAAATTGGCCTTCAACATATGTTAGTCTTTAAAGTGCCACTGGACTTCTTGTTATTTCATATATAATGTCTTTACTTCTACTTTATATCTTTTTGCTTTGTCACCTTTAATTTTCAGGCCACATTTCCCTTTCTTTCAATGGGGGAAAAACAAAATGAGATTTATTTAAAATTGTTAAGAGTTGGTCTCAATTTATTAAAATACTTAATTAACAGGAACAGACAGCAGCAAAAAATAAAGGGAACAAAACATACATAGCCTATCACATATAGATGCAACGAACTTTATACACCTAAAAAATTACAAGACTTCATGCAAGCAGTACAGGAAGACCATACAAAAACTTGCAGAAACCACTCGAACAAAACTACTGACAGAACAAACAAGCAAAGTAGCTATATTTAAATACCCAAAGAGTGTGTAACGAACCACGTAAAATAATTATTACACCAATCACAGAAAAAAAATTGTGTATTTAAATCTGTTGTTCACCAGTTACATTCAGTCTCCGTAGAGACTGTCAAAAATTGCCAATGCCGACTATATTTCAAGTCGTCATGGCGGGGTATTGGGAAAAGTTTTCAATTAGCAATAATCGCGCCTCGGATTAACCTCATTGGCTACGATACTGCCACTGCGCAAAGCTAACGATAAACTCCTCGGCGCCGTAGCCCCTCGACGGGCCATAGTCTGTGGGGTTAGGGGGACCGCTAGTATAAGGTGTCGGCAAGTCGGGTACGAGCTGCCCTGAGGAACACTCTCTCAGGCACCCAGCAGTGACCGCCAAATGCAGCAGGGTTGAGGGGTTCAGCGCCTTCATGCCACTCAAAACGATCAGATCGCCGCAGAGAACCCTGGGAGTTTCTATGCAAATTAGACATTTACGTCACCAAGCTGGAGCCTGCCTGAGGCGGAGTCAACCGCTGTACTCCCGCTTCCGAGGAGGGAGAAGGCGGGAAACCAGTGAGGAAGGCACTGGGGAATGGGACGAGGAAAATGGCGGCGGCCGGGAAATGGGAGCCGCCGCTTCCTGGCTTGTCAGCCTGCTGGACAGTGGCGCGGGGGCAAGGGCGGCGCGCCTGTGCCAGCCTGAGGGAACAGCCTCACTTCCGTCCGACCGGGAGACAAGCCGCTGCGGAGCGTCCCCCGCATCCGTTTCCTGGGGCGGGGGACGAACCGCTGAGGGCCCCCCCGATCCATTACCCGGGGCGGCGGAGGAGCCGCTGAGAGCCCCCCCCATCCGTTACCCGGGGCGGGGGACGAGCCCCTGAGAGCCCCCCCATCCGTTACCCGGGGCGGGGGACGAGCCCCTGAGAGCCCCCCCCCATCCGTTACCCGGGGCGGGGGACGAGCCGCTGAGAGCCCCCCCATCCGTTACCCGGGGCGGGGGACGAGCCCCTGAGAGCCCCCCCCCATCCGTTACCCGGGGCGGGGGACGAGCCGCTGAGAGCCCCTTCCACCATCCGTTACCCGGGGCGGGGGAAGAGCCGGTGGGAGACCCCCCCCATTCGTTACCCGGGGCGGGGACGAGCCATCCGTTACCCGGGCGGGGGACGAGCCCCATCCGTTACCCCATCCGTTACCCCATCCGTTATCCCCATCCGTTACCCCCCATCCGTTACCCGGGGCGGGGGACGAGCCGCTGGGAGACCCCCCCCCATCCGTTACCCGGGGCGGGGGACGAGCCGCTGAGGGCCTCCTCCTCCCTTTCCCTCCCCTCCCCTGGGTCCCTCAACCCTTCTGCGCGGGGAGCATCACAAGTTGTAGCTCTGCTCTACTGTACACAACACTAATCCCCGCGGCGCGGCGGAAGACCCGAGTACTCAAAGTAATATCCTCCGCTCCGCCACGAGTAGAGGGTTAATACTCGGGTCACCCGGCCCGAAGACATTGATACCCGGAGTTCACTGCCCCCACCACGATGGATACCCTGGGAAGCCATACCGTACAGGGACTCCTATGAGACAGCTGTATCTGGAAGGGAGCTAAAAACTGAATTACCAAGAGATGTTTACTGGTTAAACAAACAAAACATTCCCTTCCCGCAGTACAGATCATAATTTACCCTAGAGGAAACAGCAAAAAAAACCACTGAACACTTTGCTAGTTAAAATAACATCACCTGCCATTAGTGACACTCAAAACCCAAATATACTTAAAAACCTGTTACAATAAACACCAAGAAAGCAAACTCTTATTTTATTACAACAATATCAGTCTCACATGAGACTGTCAAAAATTGCCAATGCCGACTGTATTTCAAGTCGTCACGGCGGGGTATTGGGAAAAGTTTTCAACTAGCAATAATCGCGCCTCGGATTAACCTCATTGGCTACGATACTGCCACTGCGCAAAGCTAAAGAAAACTTTCTGATTTTACAAACCACTAAAATCTGATCACTCCTTTCGGTTAAAGGGAGTTTTCACCAGCCCTCAATATGCCCCGGAAACTTTCCTCCAGCAGGTTAATGTAAACCTATCTCTATTATAATTAAGCAATAAGAAATTTACACAGACTTTGACTGTCACTAATTTTATTACCAAATTCAAGACAAGAAGAGATACTGAAGCATTCTGGGATATTTTATGCTAATTAGCCAATTATATTGACCCTATAAAATGCCGTGGCGAGGGAAAAAAATGTAAATTATTAAATTAACGTCATACTGGATCGTTCACAGCTTGATCTCTTTCACACAACTTTCATTAGAAAGAGCACCAGAAAAGGAAAAACAAGCACCTCAGGAACACGGACTAAACCAGTGGTTTTCAATTTTGAAGAAAATTGTTGATGCTCATGAGCCAAAGGAGCTGAGGATGAGGGGTTTGGGGTGTGGTACTGGCTCCGGTAAGGGCTGCAAGGTGGGGCTGGGAATGAGGGGTTCAGGGTGTGGGAGGGGGCTCTGGTCTGGGACAGGGGGCTGGGGTGCAGGAGGGGTTCAGGGCTCTTGCCTGGGGCACAGGGTTGGGGGCATGGCTGAACATGAGGGATTTGGGGCTCAGGAAGGGGTTCTGGGTTTGGGGGGCTTAGGGCTGGGGCAGGGTGTTGGGGTGCAGGAGGGGATCCGAGCGCTTGCGTGAACAGTTTGGGGTGCAGAAAGGGGTTCTGGGTTGGAGGAGCTCAGGGCTGGGGCATGGGGTTGGGGCACAGACTTACATCTGGCGGCTCCCAGTCAGCAGCACAGCCAGGGTGCAGAGGCAGGCTTCCTGCCTGTCCTGGCACCACAGAGCATGCTGTGCCCTGGAAGCAACCAGCAGCAGGTCCGGTTCGTAGGTGGAGGTGCGCAAGTGGCACAGTGTGGCCATCACCCACAAGTACTGCCCCCATCAGTTCCCTGCCAATGGGAGTGTAGCGCCAGTAATTGGGGCAGGGCCCCCCTGCCTAGAAGCCAAACCCACTGCTGGCCACTTCTGGGGCACAGCGCAGTGCTGAAACAGGTAGGCACCTGTGACTGGTTGGATCACAGAAACCCCCTTGGGGACTGCCACCTGATGTGGCAAGACTACTTCTGCCCCTGCTTTCCTGCCCTGGCAGCTTGGGACTTCAGTGGTTTGAGACAGACCCACTAGCCTGCTGCAAACCCAGACCCATGTCTGAACCATGTCCCCCAACAGCTGTAGGCTTAATTGAAAGCAGCTTGAGAAGTGTTCCTGTCTTTAACACTCAGATGCCCAAATCCCAATGGGGTCCAAACCCCAAATCAATTTTAGCCTGTATAAAGCTTATGCAGGGTGGACTCATGAATTGTTTGCCCTCTATAACACTTACTGGTGAGTTTTGACTGAAGTGCTAGGTAAATCTGCTCAGGTTACAAAGGCAGGTGTATATCTACTTTCCATTGACAAAGTGGAGAAGCAATTAAACTTGCATTGCTCAAGAAAGGTCTTGAGCAGTGCAGGATGGTATATTCCTGAGATACAAAGCTGGGAGCCGGGGGGGCGGGGATTAGTCTAGTTCCTTTCTCTGTATGATTCATGAGTGGCTCTGGGAGCATTCATGCAATCTAGATGGATATGGGGCTCCACATGCAGTCATACTCAGTGGTAAAGCACTGGGGGTTGCTGCTTGTCACCAATAAGGCATTGTGAGAGACAACCCAGAGTTAAGGGGACACAGCAGTCAGTCCCAGGTTGCATCCATCACACCTGGCCACTCCTGGCTATTCCCAGTGACATACCACCGTCTACTTGCTTCCAGTTAAAAGGAATAGCTCATAAGAATGGCCATACTGGGTCAGACAAATGGTCCTTCTAGCTTAGTATCCTGTCTTATGACAGGCTGGTGCTAAATGCTTCAGAAGGAATGAACAGAACAGGGCAATTTATTGTGATCCATCCCGTCCAGTCCCAGCTTCTGGCAGTCAAAGGTTTAATGACACCCACAGCATGGGGTGCATCCTTGACCATCTTGGCTAATAGCCACTGATGGACTTTTCCTCCAGGAAATTTACTAATTATTTTTGTAACTCAGTTATACTTTTGGTCTTCACAACTCAGGCAGCCGGGGCCTCTGCTTTAACCATGTGGCCTGATTCACCTCCCATTCCTCTGTCTCTCTGTCACTGGAAAGAAGGGAATATTATATGGCTGCCCTTTCACCTTCAGGGGCCAGTTATGCTCTTTCAAGTGAGTGAGCACAGGACTCACTTTAAGAATTCACAGAGTCTGCACTCCCCAGCTCTCGAGAAAATGCCCCTCCAAACCACACAGAGCACCAGAAAAGGAAGGCAGCAGAGCTCCTCAGACTAAACCACTACAGATTTGAGACAAGGGCCAGCATTTATTCCTCCCGCAACAAACCAGAAACACTACGGAGAACCCCAGTGAGAAATTTAGAGAGCCAAGAGAAAAGGAGACAAATCTAAGTAGAAACCTACACAAGAATCTTCACCTCATCAGTTTTTTTAATCAGGCAAGAAAGCCAGCCTCCAGAGAGACTACCAAAGATTGATAATGATGGCTGTATCTCAAGTTCAAGGTCATAGATTCTGAAGTAGGGATCCAGAGGGGAACACTGAGCACAGAACCCTTGACAGAGTCCACTGTTCCTCAAAGCTGTCTAGGGAGCCAGTGGATGCCACCCAGAGGAACTCTGCCCGGATGTGTGAAACAAGGGAGGAACGGAAATAGGCCCCACAGTCACAGATCACCCCCTCGTCCAGCATCGTCCTCCCTGTGTTGTAGATGGCCACTTTGGCCAGTGCTAGGAGGAGGTTGAGGAGGAGGTCTCGCGACTTTGTGGCAACATGGAAACAGTGTGCGAATATGAAAAGGTGTGGGGAAAAGTGCAGCCATAACCTCAACAGGAGGTTCCAGAGGAGCCAGAATAGGAGCTGCAACCTGGCACATTCTAGATAGGCATGTGCCAGCTTCTCCCTCATGCCACAAAAGGGGCAGTGGTTGGGGATGGGGGTGAATCATGTTAGATACAGGCCCGTGCTCCCAGCTCCATGAAGGAGCCACCAACTGATATCCCTGACGGAGCGTGGGACCAGGGTGAAATAGAGGCTGGCACACTGAGGTTCCTCAGCCTCTATAGGTGGTAGAAACTCCCATCACTTGGTATCGGAGCAGGACACGAGGGTGAGGAAGTGAAACGTGTGGAGCACAAGCACGTAAAGTTGTTCCCTTGGTGCAGTTTGGAAGCAAACTGCAGGGCGCGAAGCTGGCTTGGATTATGGAAGGGAGGGAACCAGGGAGGCTCCCAGGACAGGGGCTAGATGAAAAGATCCAGAAGGCTTGGGGTCAGGGGTGGTCGGGGAGCACCTCTCGCAGGACCTGCTCAAGGAAAACCGGAGAGGCGGACGGTAAGGCTGCTCCCACCTCATGGAGTGTGTGCAGAGAGGTCTAAAGAGTGGAGAGCCCCATGCGCCAACCGAGTGCTCGGGGACATTACTATGGAGTTGTAGCTCTCCTCCATTGCTATGAAACACTAATCTCCGCGGCAGAAGATCTGAGGACTCGGAGTAATAGCCTCCACTCCGCAGTGAGTATCTATTAATACTCAGGGTAACCCAGCCTGGAGACATTCATACCCAGAGTTCACTGCCCCTGCCACAATGCCCTGTGGGTACTGCACTGGGAAGCTATTCCATAACCCCACTCACTACAGGGCTCCTTATGAGAAGGGCCAAAAACTGAATTATCAAGAAACATTAAATAAACAACATTCCCTACACACAGTTATTCAGCAGTACTTACTAGTAACAGGCAATGATTTCCCCCAATAAGAAGGGTAGGGGAAAAAAAAAGAGAAAAAAACACCTGTCAATTAAAACAACAAGCAGTAGCATCAGCCACAGCTAGATCCACTCAAAACTCACATACACTTCAAAAGCTATGAAGATGTTCATCAATAATAAACACCCACAATTAAAATCTGATTTTACAACCACCATATCAGCCTCATAGGAGACTGCCAAAAATTGCTAGTGTTAACTATATTTCAAATCAACACAGCAGGGCATTGGGAAAAGTTTTCAACTAGCAATAATCACACCTCAGATTAACTTCATTGGCTATGATACTGCCACTGCGCAAAGTTAAAGAAAGTACACCAATCTTTCATGCCACTAAAATCTGATCACTCTTCAGATTAAAGGGAGTTTTCACTAGCACTCAAAATGCCCTGAAAACTTTCCTCCATCAGGTCAATGTAAATGTACCTCTGTTATAATTAAGCAATAAGATATTTACACAGATTTTGACTTTACATAATTTTATTACCAATTTAAAGACAAGAGATACTGAAACATTCTGGGGTATTTTATGCTAATTAGCTAATTGTATTGACCCTATAAAATACGAAGGCAAGGAAAAAAGTTGAGACTAGTGGAAAAAGACCCCAATGTAAATTATTGTATTAACATCATACTGGATCATTTACAATTTGACCTATTTCATACAACTTTCATTATTTCATTAGAAAGAGCACCAGAAAAGGAAAACAAGTTCCTCAGGAACACAGACTAAACAACCACAGCTTTAAGACAAGACCAATGTTTATTCCTGCTCCAATATATCAGAAATACTCCCACAGAAACCCAGTAAGAAATTCAGAAAGCCCAGAGGAAAGGAAATAAAGAAAGAACGAACGAACCTAGACTCCCAGAAAATCATCTTCACCTTATCTGTTTTTCACTCAGGCAAAAAGTCAGCTGTCACAGAGACTACCAAAAATTGCCAACAACAGCTATATTTCAAGCTATCAAGGCAGGGGTTTCGGAAAAGTTATGCCTCAATTGAACCTCACAGACTATAACACTGTGTGACATTCCCCCGGTGTTGTCTGAACCAGTGATCTGCTAGGCCACGCCAATCCTTGACTCTGTGAGCCAACCCTACCCTGCTCTGCTGTTAGAACCCCCACTCCTGGGCTGTTCACTCACAGCCTCTGGCATGTAAGCTGCTCTCAGCTACTTGCAAGCAAATTATACTAGCCAATCTCCGGTCCCAGAAACAACACTAGGAACCTCCGTCTTGCAGTGTCCAGTTATGCCCACTGGAAGCTGCAAACTTATATAAGTTTGTCAATTTAACAAAGAAATTGATATGTACCAAGCTTGTTCTCCTAAGCAGAGTCTCTGACACACTGCAAACCAAATGCACTGCTTCAGGTAGAATAAACAAACAGATTTATTAACTCTAAAGGTAGATTTAAGTGATTATAAGTCAAAGCATAACAAGTCAGATTTGGTCAAATTAAATAAAAGCAAAATGCATTCTAAGATGATGTTAACACTTTCAGTGTCCTTACAAACTTAGATGCTTCTCACCACAGGCTGGTTCTTCAGCCAGGCTCTCCCCTTTGACCAGTGGTTCAGTCACTTGGTGACAGTGGTATCTCTAGATGTAGGTGGGAGAAAGAGCATGGCAAAATGTCTCTCCCTTTTATTGTGTCCTTTCTTCCCTCCTGGCTTTGCCCTCTCACCTTCAGAGTCAGGTGAGCATCACCTCATTGCAGTCCCAAACTGCCTAAAGGAAGGGGATGATTCCCTCAACGCCTTAACCGCTTATTTTATTGCTGCCTAAACCAGTGTCCATTGTTCCTGTGAGTCTGGGTGGGCTTGTCCCATCAATGCCCTGACGAGGTGTGAACTGCTTCTCTGTTCTTGGAGAGTTTTTGCATGGGCTTGCTTTAAGCCATGAGGATACATTTTCAGCCTCATAACTATGTACATGAAATTATAACCTATACACTTACTATAACATTACTATAAGAATTACTATAACATCACTGTCACAACCATGCTTAGTGCATCATGAGCCTTCCAAAGACACCCAACATGACAAACTTTGCATTGGATATCATAAAATTATTTTATAAAGATGAACATGGGGGTGTAGGGTGTCCCCTCCCAGGGTACAGAGCATCACATACTGCCACTGTTTCTTCTCCCACACAGCACTTTTGCTCAACCCTGGTTTGACACTCTAAACCTCCGGGAGGAATGCCCTGTAAACCCCATATTCATCTTTAATGTATAATTGTGGTATTTCATATAAAGCATGCCACATAAGGTATCATGGGAAAGGCTACGATCTGCTGAACGCCATTTTTGTATCTAAATATATATATCATTAGTACATATGAAGTTATGAGGTTGTATTGTATGGATATCACTAAAATATGTTGTGAGTTGGGGAATTGCCCAGATATTAGATCCCCAGAGACCAGGACAAGGGAGGTAACCAACGCCCGGGTGGGTGTTGAACAACCATTGTCCGGCAAGGGAGTTACAATGCAAGGACTCACTTGCACAAGGCCAGTCCTGGGGAACTGCTTAACCTTGCCTGGTGCCTCAGCAAGGCCCACCAGACATATCTGGACTTGTGTTCTCCAAGCACATGCTACGAGGATATAAAATAGGGAACAGAGGCCACATGGGTTGTCCTGTCTCTTCTCCCATCTACGCTAAAGGCAATGAGAACACCGGAGCTGAAGAGACTGGTCCCCAGGCTAACAGGGCAAGCCTGCATATGAAAGACTGTACACAACCTGCAATATTCAGTGGAATGAGAAAAAACTGCTTAGTCCAGATATTGCCTAGTCTAAGAATTTAGACTGTGTGCTTATCTTCACTGCCCCCACCACAAAGCACTGGGAAGCCATACCTTAAGCCCTCTCAGTACAGGGCTCTTTAGAAGCCTGGCATACCAGCAAAAGGGGCCAAAAGCTGAATTATCAAGAGACATTTACTGATTAAATAGAACATTCCCTACATACAGTTATTAAGCAGCACTCATTAACAGGCAATGATTTACTCCAATAGGAATGGTAGGAAAAAAATAAGAGAAGAAAGCCTGTTAGTTAAAACAATGTACAGTAGTATCATTAGCACCTAAACCAACTCAACTCATACACTTCAAAAGTTCTGAATATACTCATCAATAACAAACACCATAAATTAAAATCTGATTTTACAACCACCTTTCAGTCTCTCAGGAGACTATCAAAAATTGCTAGTGTTAACTATATTTCAAATCAACACAGCAGAGTATTGGGAAAAGTTTTCAACTAGCAATAACCACACCTCAGATTAACTTCATTGGTTATGATACTGCCACTGCGCAAAGCTAAAGAAAACCTTCCAATTTTACAAGCCACTAAAATCTGATCATTCTTTCAGATTAAAGGGAGTTTTCACTAGCCCTCAAAATGCCCTGAAAACTTTCCTCCATCAGGTCAATGTAAACCCACCTCTTTTATAATTAAGCAATAAGATATTTACATAGACTTTGACTTTCCCTAATTTTATTACCAATTTAAACACAAGAAGAGATACTGAAGCATTCTGGACTATTTTATGCTAATTAGCTAATTGTATTGCCCCTATAAAATGCCGAGGAAAAAAGCTTAGACTACTGTATTAGAAAAAGACCCCAATGTCAATTATTAAGTTAATGTAATTCTGTATTATTTGCAGTTTGATCTATCTGATACAATTTTTCACTCTTTCATTTGAAAATATTTCTCATTCAGGTTACAGCCAATTTGTTATTGGGAGAAATTTTAATTTAGACTCCAAGGAAGTCTGGGAGAATACTACTCTTAAATGAAAAATACTTTAAAGTTGCTTCATTAACTGCTTAAAACACACACATATATCTCGGTTCAGATTCTCAACCGATTAACCAAAAAAAAAATTGTAAACTTTATTAGCAATAGCAAAACACCTGGCTCAACTGGAAGTGATAATTTAGTAAATTTTCCCCATATTTATATTCTTGGTTACTCTTTCCACCTAGCAAACATCAATAACCAGCAAGGGTGCTGGAGCAATTTTTATAGTAGGGGTTCTGAAGGACATTGAACAAAACTGTAAACCCTGTATATAATGGAAACCACCTCAACCACTTCTATTTTCAGCACCTATGACAACCAGAGTTAAATTCTCCTTGCCAGGAAAAATTAAAATAATGGGAAGCCACGGCCTCCCTTTAAAAAAACAAAAACAAATGATTTCCACTCCCTCTCTCACAAAATATATCATTAACTCCCATCTCCTCCACTCCCACTTCTCAAACCAGGAAACTTAGGCCTGGTCTACACTAGGGGGGGCAGGGCAAGCTAAATCAGTCTAAGTTACGCAACTTCAGCTATGAAAATAGCATAGCTGAAGTCGACGAACTTAGAACTACTTATCACAGTGTCTTCACTGCGGCAGGTCGACTGCTACTGCTTCCCCATCGACTCTGCCTACACTTCTCACTCCAGTGGAGTACTGGAGTCCACAGGAGAGCACTTGGCAGTCAATTTACTGCATCTTCACTAGACAAGATAAATCGACCCCGCTGGATCGATCACTCCAGAGGTAAGTGTAGACATGCCCATCGAGTTAACTCCCACTCCTGCCTTCATACAAATAGTGAGATGAGAACAAAGAAAATTGCGCGGAATATCTCCTCATTCCAATCCCCCCCATCACAGCCTATTTACGGAAACCACCAATTAGAACAGAAAAAAAGCTTAGTTACCCAGACTAACACCTTCACATATTAATAAACATTCTAACGCAAATCTTCAGACACTTTCTTACAATTCCGTCTTCAGAGTCATGCACTTTAAAAGAAAATACATTGCTTCAGTTCTAAAACTACCACTAAACTGCACCCACTGTCTAAAAAAGACCTTCCAAAATTACTAGTACACACTATATTTCAAATCAATACAGGAAGGGTTTCCAAATAACAATAATCACACCTTCCCCTAACCTCTCAGGCTATAGCACCACTACACAAAAATAACCTTTTAAAGTCTTTAAAGTCTTTCAACTTTACCATGCTCAGAAAGTGGCTAGAGTGAGTTTCTAATATAGCCAGAGTAGGAAGGAAAATCTTGTTTATATTCAGGTAGAATGATGTACTGAAACCTTTATAGAGACTTTTCAATTTTCTAAACTCTATTACCTTTATAACAAAAGATCCTGGGATCTCATGCTAATTGGCTCAAGAAACTGCAAAAGGCCATAAGAAACACTCTCTAGACCTATTGTATCCAACCTCTGTAAATGTGGGAACATTAAATTTGCTGCAATGCAGCTGTTTGATCTTTCTCATACACTTTATTTTTTCATTGCTAATCTTCTATTGGGGAATAGCCCCCATTTAGATGCAAACAATATGATTTGTTATTGTACCAACTTCAACATTTAAAAGTTGTGGAAGCAGAAGAAAACAGTAATTGCTGGCTACACATTTGTTCACATTTGTTTCATATGCACGCACCATCTGCAACAAGTAGATCACACAACACAGACATGTAACACAGCGAGTGAGTCCTCTAGGATCTGTGTAAAACTGCATGGGTAGAAGCTGCATTAATGACAGCATCAATATTACTTGTTACTGTTATGTAACATATAAATGGACTTTCATTTTTAAAGTTTAGTGACCACTGGGCCAAATTCTATTTTCGAGCCACCCCTTTCAAAAGATTAAATTTTAATAGAATTGGATTGATTAATTAATCTTGATAATGCTAATTGGAAACAATAAATAATTTTATTTATTATCTGAAACATTTATAACTCTTAATTTGGAAGTGATTTACAGGTTAATTTCCCAGGCATTATACACAGATTTAATGCTCTGGATGAAAAATAGGGGATTGATAAAGGGACCCTCTTTATTAAAGGTATTTAGGTGCCCAAAGATACATTTAGGGCTAGATCCACAAAGGAACTTAGGCTTCTGACTTCTACTTTAAGCACCTAAGTAAAAAGATCCTCTGACCCCATGCTCAGCTGCTGCCAAATCCTATAAGCATCTGAAGTCCCAACGTGCCTGTTTCCATTGATAAACCACCCTAAATTATCTACTAATGTGTGTTCACAGAGCCACCTAAATCCAGACACCATGAGTAGCACCAAGCCTAAACCCTAAACCTAAAGGGGTGCATCCCTGACCATCTGAGCTAATAGCCATTAATGGACCTCTCCTCCAGGAATTTAGCTAATTCTTTTTTGAACTCAGTTAACTTTTGGTCTTCACAACTACAGTTGCCAGGGCTTCTGGTTTAGCCGTGTGGACTGATTCTCCTCCCATTCCTCTGTCTTGTTCGCACTGGAAAGAAGGGAAGAAACATTTATGAAGGTGATGTTTAAAAAAAGAAAAAGTGAACAGTACAGAGTTTAAGCATAGAAGTTTCTGGTTATCAGGGAATAACGTACAGATTATCAAGGGGTGTGAAGTTTTGTTTAAGATAAAATAGCATAAGGAATACATAATCTGAAATATCCCCAATTGGGGGAAAAGGTTAACAGGTCAAAGTACAGACATTGAGATATGAGGGTATGTTGTTCATATGATAGCTATGTTTAGGTGTGGAGTATAATGAGTGGATACGATGATGAGGATGGATTGACCCTCATTTGGTGAGATTTAACGTTCCGTGAGTTTATGGTTCCAGTTCATATGGTCCAATGGACAAAGTCTCTTGGTACCTTTCTAGTAGTCGATGCACAATGCTGCTCTGGCTCACGCCTCCTGATTCTGTCGGTGGCCAGTGATGTGTTTGGTGTAGATGTCCCTGGACCATCGGATGGTGTCTGAGACCATGAGGCGCCTCATGAGCCGAGTGTAGCATCGACCAATCCCGCAGGTCCGCAGCACACACTCCTTGCAGGGGTTGATGTCAGGTTGCAGCTCGCTGTCGGTACTGGGGATGGTGCAGTTCATGGCGACCTTCCCCAGGCGTGGTGCGATTGCTTTCACCAGGCAGTTCTGGATGGTGTTGTGGTGCATCTGCCAGGCTCTGGAGTGGGGTTTGCAGCTGCACAGGACGTGGGGCAGGGTCTCGTTTGAGTAGCCGCACTTCCTGCAACCCTTGTCTCGGTTTTTGTGGCAGACGGCTCTGCTGAGCTGGATGCAGTTGAGCTGGGCATGGTCAGCGAAACAGATGAAGCTGCCCCTGGCGAGGAAGTGGTTGCTGATGCCCACTTGCTGGTCAACTCGCAGGCTTTACCCTGGTCCGGTTTACACTTCAGGGTTTCCACGTACAGTAAGTGGATGGCGGTCTTCAGGTTCCTCTCCAGCATGGCCCTGGTGCTCGGGGTAATGATTGTGTTGTGGGACCTGATCTGCGGCACCAGGACTCCCAGCTCCTGGCACTCCTTGCACCACACCCAGCAGCAGCTGACGTGCTTCCCCAGGGTGTTGCGTGGCGTTGCGAGTGCGGGACCACAGTGAAGCAATGTCACACCCGTCCCATCTGAATTCGCCGCTCAGGAAGGTGGCAATGTCTTGATTGGAGAGTGCTCTGACGATCTGCTTCTTTATCACATCATGCAGGGTGTTCGCTGCGATGTTCCTTACCATGGCGTCAGGACATGTCAGCAGGCGGAAGGCGTGGGTGAGCACCACGATGTCGCACAGGTCTCCCATGCAGGGGTTGTTGGCACTGCCATGCCTGGGGGTGATGTAGACCAGCTTGTTGCTGGCTCTCTGGGGAAGGAACAGCCAATTCTTCACCAGCTGCCGAACTATCTTGTCTGCCTTGTTGAGGGGCACCTTATATGGTGCCCTTTCACCTTCAGGGTCCAGTCATGCTTTTTGAAGCAAGTGAGCACAGGACTCACTTTAAGAATTCAGGGAGTCTGTGCTTCCCAGCTCTGGAGACCAAGCCTCCCCAAAACATCAGAAAAGGAAAATAGCAGAGCTCCTCAGGCACACAGATTAAACCACCAGAGTTTTAAGACAAGATCAGTATTTATTCCTGCTCCAATATATCATAAATACACCATAGAAGCCTGGTGACAAATTCAAGAATCGCAGAGAAAAGAAAAGAAAACTAAGAAAGAACATAGCCTCTCAGAGAAACTTCCTCATCTTACTTGTTTTTCACTCAGGTAAAAAGTCAGCCTCCACAGAGATTGCCAAAAATTGCCATCAGCAACTATATTTCAAACTATCAAGGCATGGCATTAGGAAAAGTTTTCAATTAGCAATAATCACACCTCAGTGAACTAACTGCCTGCCTAGCTCACTCTGGATGAAGCTGCCAGCAGCTATTCGACCATGAGCCTCTCTTGCTGCAGGACTTAATCCTGCGGGGAAAAAAAACCACAAGTCTGCCTCATGTCAGCCTTTTTCCCCAATCTGGTCGCAGGGCATCATGGGCCTTATTATGCTAATTAGCCAGTTACCCTCTTTGCAGCCCTATCCTCCTGTCCTCTTCCTTTCTACAAGAAGTTCCATATGTGTGGCAGCCTCTCCCAGGACTCAGGCATCCTCAGGAGGAGATCTTACCCATTTTTCCTCCCCCTGCCCATATCATCAGCATCACAGCAACTGTCCTGTTCTCTTACAGGACCAATGCCAAGAAACATCCCATTAGATTCTTCCAGACTGGAGAAGACAAAGGCAGCCCAAAGCTTCTTGTGGCCTCAGTAACGCCGGTGACCACTTGTGGAGAGGCTGAGAAGATAGGCTATGGTACAAAAAGGGGAGCAGAACTTCCATGTACCTCAGGCCTCCAGGAGCAGCTTGCCTATCATGGGAAGAACCCCACAGCACTTTTGCTTAACCCTGGTTTGACACTCTACACCTCAGGGGAGCGCCCTGTAAACCCCATATTCCTCATTTATATAGAATTGTGGTATTTCATATAAAGCATGGCATGTAAGGTATCGTGGGAAAGGCTATGCTCTGCTGAACGCCATTGTTCTAGCTAAATAGATATATGTAATTAGCGCAGTGGTTCTCAGACTGTGGGTTGGGATCCCAAAGTAGGTCGCAAACCCATTTTAATGGGATCACCAAGGTTGGTGTTAAGTATGCTGGGGCCAAAGCCAAAGTTCAAGCCTCACTGCCTGGGGCCAAAGCCTAAGGGCTTCATCCCTGGGTGGCGGGGTGCAGGTGACAGGCCCCCAGTTGGGGCTGAAGCCTTTGGGGTTCAGCTTTGCTCCCCTGCCCAGGGTAGCAGGGCTCAGGCTTTGACTTTGGTTGGTCCCCCCTCCTGGGGTCGTGTAGTAATTTTTGATGTCAGAAGGGGGTTGTGGTGCAATGAAGGTTGAGAACCCCTGCATTAGTGCATCTGAAGTTATGAGATTGTGTTGTATGGCTGTCCCTAAAATATGTTGTGAGTTGGGGAATTGCCCAGATATTAGATCCCCAGAGACAAGGACAAGGGAGGTAACCAATGCCCAGGCGGGTGTTGACCAACCATGAACAGCAACATTTTCCAGCAAGGGAGCTACAATGCAAGGACTCACATGCACAAGGCCACCCCAGGAGAATTGCTCAACATTGCTGGTGACTCAGCAATGCCCACCAGACATGCCTGGACTTGTGTTCTCCAAGCACATGGACTGAGGATATAAAATAGGGGACAGAGACCACTTGGTTTGTCCTGTCTCTTCTTCCACCTACACTGAAGGCAATGCGAACGCTGGAGCTGAGGAGATTGGCCTCCAGGCTAACAGGGAGAGCCTGCATATGAAGGACTGTATCCAACCTGCAATATCCAGTGGGATGAGAAAAACTGCTTAGTCTAGATATTGCCTAGTCTAATAAGGTTGAGAATTTAGACTGTGTGTTTATCTTTTATTTTCCTTTGGTAACTACTCCAATTTTTGCCTATCACTTATAATCACTTAACATCTATCTTTTGTAATCAATTAATGTATTTTAATGTTTATGCTTACTGGTGAGTTTGACTGAAGTGCTAGGTAAATCTGCTCAGGTTACAAAGGCTGGTGTATATCTACTTTCCATTGACAAAGTGGAGAAGCAATTAATAAACTTGCATTGCTCAAGACAGGGTCCTGAGAAGAGCAGGATGGTATATTCCTGAGATACAAGGCTGGGAGCCAGGGGGATTTGGCTGGTGCCTTTCTCTGAGTATGCAAAGTGGGGTCTGAAGGGTGAAGAGCCCCATGCACCGAGTGCTCAGGGACATTAATACATAGTTGTAGCTTTGCTCCATTGCTATGAAACACTAATCTCTGCAGCAGAAGATCTGAGGACTCGGAGTAATATCCTCCACTCTAGGTGAGTATCTATTAATACTCAGGGTCACTCAGACCGAAGACATTCATACCCAGAGTTCACTGCCCCTGCCACAATGCCCTGTGGGTACTGCACTGGGAAGCTATTCCATAACCCCACTCACTACAGGGCTCCTTATGAGAGGGGCCAAAAACCGAACTATCAAGAAACATTTACTGATTAAATAAACAACATTCCCTACACACAGTTATTCAGCAGTACTTACTAGTAACAGGCAATGATTTCCCCCAATAAGAAGGGTAGGGGAAAAAAAAAAGAGAAAAAACACCTGTCAATTAAAACAACAAGCAGTAGCATCAGCCACAGCTAGATCCACACAAAACTCACATACACTTCAAAAGCTATGAAGATGTTCATCAATAAAAACACCCACAATTAAAATCTGATTTTTTAAAACAATCATATCAGTCTCACAGAAGACTATCAAAAATTGCTAGTGCCAACTATATTTCAAATCAACACAGCAGGGTATTGGGAAAAGTTTTCAATTAGCAATAATCACACCTCAGATTAACTTCATTGGTTATGATACTGCCACTGCGCAAAGCTAGAGAAAGTACACCACTCTTTCATGCCACTAAAATCTGATCACTCTTCCGGTTAAAGGGAGTTTTCACTAGACCTCAAAATGCCCTGAAAACTTTCCTTCATCAGGTCAATGTAAACCCACCTCTGTTATAATTAAGGAATAAGATATTTACACGGACTTTGACTTTCCCTAATGTTAGTAACAATTTAAAGACAAGAAGAGATACTGAAGCATTCTGGGATATTTTATGCTAATTAGCTAATTGTATTGACCCTGTATAATGCCGAGGGAAAAAAGATTAGACTACTGTATTAGAAAAGGACCCGAATGTAAATTATCAAATTAACATCATACTGGATCATTTACAATTTGATCTATCTCATACAACTTTCATTCTTTCATTAGAAAGAGCACCAAAAAAGGAAAACAATCGCCTCAGGAACACAGAATAAACCACCACAGATCTAAGACAAGACCAATGTTTATTCCCACCTCAACAAACCAGAAACACCACAAAGAACCCCAGTAAGAAATGTAGAGAACTCAGACAAAAGGAGATAAAACAAAGAAGGAACCTTCCCAAGAACTTTCATCTCATCTTTTTTTTTTCACTTAGGTAAGAAGTCAGCTTCTACAAAGGCTGCCAAAAATTACCCATTACAGCTGTAATTCAAGCTCTCAAGATGGGATGTTGGGAAAAGTTTTCAAATAGCAATAACCATGCCTCAGCTGAACCTCAGAGGCTACAAACGACCACTGCACAAAGCTGAAACTATAGACCATGTGACCCTTGCTGGCTACCTGCTTTAGAGCATGGGGTGAACCACTTGCTTAGCTCACACTGGATGGCACAGCTATTCCACTGGGAGCCTCTCTTGCTGCAGGAGCTGACCCCCTGAAAAAAACCCATAAGGCTGCCCCATGTCAGTCTTTTTCCCCAGTCTAGTCACAGGACATCATGGGCCTGATTATACTAATTAGCCTGCCTGTCACCCTCTTGGCAACCCCAGCTTCCTGTCCCCTTCCTGTCTCCCAAAAAATCCACATGGGCAGCAGCCTCTCCCAGAGCTCAGGCATGTTCACGGGGAAGCTCATCCATTTCTCCTCCACTGCCAATACCATCAGCATCACAGCAACCAATGCCAAGAAACACCCCCTTAGACCTTCCAGACAGCTTGGAGGATGGGAAGGCAGCCCAAAGCTCCTTGCAGCTCAGTAAGGCCACTGAATACCTGGGGAGAGACTGAGAAGAAGGGCACAGCAGGCCAGAGGGGAGCACAACTCCCATGCAACTGAGGCATCCAGGAATTAAAATATAATGCCAGTATAGATCTGCTAAATTAAGTGTAATAAGCTAAGTACTGCTAAACTCTGTCTCTAGTACTCATGTGAATTTCTCCCCCTAGACTGTGAGAGAAAGGACTATATGATTGGTTTCTCTGGTGTTTTGAAATCTTGCTTTTTTCCTTTGCTCAGTTTTTCAACACGTGTGCTCTTTGAATTGTGGGATTTGTAGTTTTCCTTTTAGTTTTTTTGTGAACTACATTTCCCAGAGTTCTCTGTTTCAGCAGCCTTTTTGTCTTCTCTGAAGGTCAGGCACTACGATAACATGAGAGGTGAAATTGCAAATGCTTATAGAATTTTTTGCTGGTTTAACAAGGGCTTTATTTTTTCTGTTTTATTTTTCTCGTTAATATGCATGTTTTATAGAAACGGAGGTATGGCTAAGCTGGGTGTTGTAGAGATCTTTGGAGTCAGGGGTTATCTTCAGATGCTGCCTCTTTCCTGCTGTAATGCTGATCTGATCTGTCTCCGTAGTAGTTTATAGACCGTGTGTGAAATGTTAGTATTTTTTGCAACTGTAGCAGGGGAAACGAAGAACTGTAAATGTGGGACTTGTCAGGAGAGTGAAATGGAAAATGATTTTTAATTATTTTGTGGACTAGAAAGCATTGACGTTAAGAGTCATATTTTTAAAGTAAAAAGTCCTGTTTTTCAAGTGTATTTCTTTTCTTCATTAAATATTTCCTTCTTTACATTTAGCCTCCCTCACCCTCCAGTATTGCTTGTCACAAAATGTTTCTCTTTCATCTTTCACCACATTTCTCCAATACTGTACATCCCTTCCCCTTGGTTTTTGCTACTTACTGTCATCTCCCACCTATACCACTGCAGACTCTCTACCTCTCATCTTGCGCCCTTCCAGTCTGACCAATATGCTGATGCATAAACAAGTGTCCATTCCCACTGCTCTCATCATGTCAGTCCCTTATTAAAGATTGTGTCACCGGCTTCTCTTCAGCTCTATTGATTTTAGGCACCTAAAATCTTTGAGAATCTGGGCCTAAGTGACTTAGGTCTGGTCTTCACTACAGACCTATATTGGTATAACTACACTATTCGGGGTGTGAAAAATCCACTTATACCAACCTAACCCCTAGTGTAGACAGTATTATGTTGGCAGGAGAGCGTCTACCGCTTCTCAGGGAGATGGATTAACTATGCTGAAGGAAGCGCTTTCTCCCGTCAGCTTAGAGAATCATCATTAAAGCACTGCAGCTGTGCCGACGCAGCGTTTTAAGTGTAGACATGCCCTTAAACAGTTACGTCCATTTTCAAAAATGGCTTCTCTAGTTAGGACCAGATTTTTAAAGGGATGTTTGTATTGCTCAGCTGAGCAATGACTAACCCCCTAGGTGGCCCAAGAGCATGGAGATAGTTAAGCACCTGAGAAAGGGATTTTCAGACGCTGACCAGGAAGTAAAATTTTCAGAACTGAGCAGGAACCACCTAAGCTATCCAGGAGTAAAATGCCAGGGGGTGGGGCAGGCAGAGGAGAGGGGCTTAAGCATCTAACGGTCTGACTCGGGCCGATCAGCTGATGGGCCAGAGAAAGGTGCCTCTGTCCACTTAGGATCCCCAGCCACGAACCTTCTCCTGGAGTTAGGCATCTAAACCAGGTCATCTGCTTAGGAAGCCTGTGCCCTAGCACCTAACCCCCTGCTTTCCACCCCATTCATACTTCATCCCTCTCTTACCTCGCCTCACCCTACATTTCCCTGGGTCTCTCGCTCTCTTTTGTGCAGGTGCTGTACTGGCCACCCCTCCACCTATTGGTGGCCACCATCCGGCCCTCCTGCTGCAGGGTCTGACAGGACTCAGGCATGCTCAGAGTACACCTACAGGATCAGGCCCTGTTGGCAAGATAGACATTCCTCCAATTAATTAAAAAATCCCAGTTCTGGGGCAGAGCTTCTGGGGCTTCAAGCTTGTGCTAGGGCTCAGAGCAGCTCTTTAGCTGCAAAATGGTAGCAGCCCTTAGGCTCCTTTGGAAACGTTGACTGGTGGGAATTTATGCACCTAGATGGGTTAGGTGGCACCAGGGCTGAATCTTTGAAAATGTCCTCTGAGGTATTCAGGCATCTAACTCCCATTGAAATCCGTAAATACCTTTGGGGCTCTGGGCCCGTGTGCCTATCTGCTTGTTTAACCGCCTAAATCTCTTTAAAAAATTCAGCTGTAGGTCCCAGATTTGTAAACACATTTATGGGAGGGATTTACAGGTCAGCCTGAGGCCTGGTCTGTGCCTAAAACTTCGGCCGACCTAGGTGTGTTGTGAAAATTTTTGCGCCCTGAGCCCCGTAGTTAGGTTCACCTAACACCCAGTGCGGACATGGCTAGGTAGACTGAGCTACTTCCTCTCAGAGAGATGGATTACCTACATCATCAGTAAAACCCCTTCCGTCGATGTAAGAAGTGTCTACGCTACATCATCACAGCAGCAGGGCCACAGCTGTGCCACAGTAGTGGCTATAGCGTAGCCATTAAATGCCTAATTGCCAATTCAGGCACCTACATCCAATATTTAGGTGCCACTAGCACTCACAAAATCCCTGCTCAGCTGCTGCTTAAGCCTGTGGGTGCCTAATCTCTCTAGGTGCCTACGTTTCTGATGCACCTACATTTTGGTGGCTGGGCCTGGGGTCAGCTGCCTCAGTCCTGACCCTGTCCAGCAGCTTAGCGCCTAATTCACACCTAGGCCCCTTCAGGATTCACAAATTAGTTATTTCTTCACCTATATTGCTTGCGGGGCCCAGTTGGGTAGATGTGAACTCAATGGGAGTTAGGCGCCCAAAACCTCTGAGGGGCTGGGCCTGAGGCCTTGCAATGCTGAGTGGGGCAAGGCCTAATACCTTGAAAAATCCAGGCCAAACTTTTCAGATGTAGGTGCCTAAAATTAGGTACCTAAATCCATACTTAGGTACCTAAGAAAGTGGTCAAACTTTCAATGATGCTGGGCAGCTGCAACATCCATTGCCTGTAACTGGCACGCAGCACCTACCTTTGCAAATCAGGCTCTTCATTTTAGGATCCCATGCTGGCCTAAGCTGATATATTTGGTGTTTAGTGTGAATTACAAATTCTCTCCCTGTTGTCTATCCTCTTGTCTCCAGATAGTTCATCCCTTCCATTGTTTTATTTTTTTAAATGATGTTTGTACACAGGGAAATTACAGAGTGGACAAAAATCTCCTGAAAATAGGGTGATCAAATGTCTCTCCTTGTGTCATTTCTCCTCTACGCTCTTTGACTCTTTCCCAACCCTATCGCCAAAGCAATCAATGCCTCTCCTGTCCCCAGATCAATTCTCCTTCCCCCAGCCAATTTACATTGCTGGCTCTCCAAAATCCATTCTCCCCTCAGTCATTTAATGCTGTCCCCTACTGTTTGTGGGCCACTCTGCGGCCCCTTTGTCGGCCTCCATCGCCCAGCTGCTCCTCCTACACTGGGCCCCTCTGTTCCTGGTTCCCTCCAGACCCCTGTAAGGGAGCAGCAGCTCAGAGACACACTGAACCTCGCCGCTGTTAGAGAAGCAGCAGAGAGAGGCCCCATTCCTGCCTCCCCACTTGCTCATACTGAGGGGGATGGTGCCCAACATGGCGACTGGCTTGGTAGGCAGCTTAGGTTGCAAACTCCCCCACCAATTCAAGGCCTGTTTTGCCAGGCTCTGTAACAGCCAGAGGCTCCATACGCTCCTACCCAAAAGGGTGAGATGCTGAAGGAATCTTTTCCAGTAGGGCCTCTATCGACAACAAGGCAAGTCATCTCTACCTTCCCCTCATCAGAGGCCAGTGGTGAGGAGGGGCATCATCTGTGGGGAGGGGTTCTGAAGATAGGGGTTGCTGCTGTGGTGAGGGCTTTGCTCCGTGTGATGCTGCTTCTGTGTGCGCTGCTCCCCATCCAATTTGGAGAAAACTCTGCACTGAGAGCAGCAGAGCAAAGGTCCCACCTGAGGAGAAACTGGGCTCCCAAACCAGGCAAGGCCAGTGGAGATGGGCTTGACATCCCTGGGTTTCTCTTACCCTGTCTCTCCACTGCCAGTCTTGATTCCCAACACATGTGCCTGAAAGGGACGCTGTCCAACTGCAACCCAGTGTAAAGCCATGCGTTAGATAGATTCTGACTTTCCCCTGCCTTGGTGTCCCTTTAAAAAAGTCATAAAATGTGAGGAACTGGCCCCATCTCTTCCAAGTTTGCCCACTTGCAGGGGGGAGCTGCCTGTCAACCCAGGAGGAAGGGTGAGACCTGTGAGTAGGGAACAGGACTGGGAGTCAGGAGTTCTGGTGTCTCCCAGCTCTACCACTGACTCAGTGCATGACCATGGGAAAGTTACTTCTCCTCTCTATGCCTCAGTTTCTCTAGCTGGAAAAGGAGGCTAATAATGCTTTCCTCGCAGGTGCTGTTTAATTAATTAACGTGTCCAAAGTGATTTGGGATTGTTGACTAGAAAGCAGAGGAGAAGGACAAAGTATCATTATCAACATCGTGAATTCCTCACAATAGCCAAAGAAAAAGTAACCTTGTACTTAAGGAAGAGCTCTGTGTTCTAAGGTTTAACTGCCATATATTCACCTTGGATCCTAGATGAGCATATACTGTGCTTTGAAGGTGCCGGAAGGTTGCAGAGCCCTCGGGCTCCACCATTACAGATCTCACTCCGTGGCCAAGGCCTCTCCAAACCTGGCTTTTGTGCCAGCCAGCCCTCCTCCAGATGCTGTGGAAGTGGAGGCACTGCAGCGCTTTGTTTCTCATTCCCAGAGGCTGTTGGTAATGACCGGCGCTGGAATTTCCACCGAATCCGGGATCCCAGACTACCGCTCAGAAGGGGTGGGGCTTTATGCCAGGACGGACAAGCGACCCATCCAGCATGCTGAGTTTGTTCGCAGTGCCAGTGCCCGCCAGAGGTACTGGGCAAGGAACTTTGTGGGCTGGCCCCAGTTCTCCTCTCACCAGCCTAACGCAGCGCACCTGGCCTTAAGAAACTGGGAGAAGCTAGGAAAGCTGCACTGGCTGGTGACCCAGAACGTGGATGCCCTGCATACCAAGGCCGGGAGTCAGCGGGTGATGGAATTGCATGGCTGCACACACAGGTACTAGGGTTAGGGAAAAGATGGTTAATGCACAAGTACCATCTTATGGGTGGGAGGGTAGCTTACGAATGGGTGTGGTGTTATGGGGGGCCACAAGGAATTATGTAAAGAATTAGAGATGTCATGTTACTATACAGGTGAGACAACATAAAAGGTGCTGCTTGGCTGCGGGGGAGATGAGCACAGAGTTGCTATGCTATGGTGGGAGGGTGGCTAATCCACAGATGCTGTTCAAGGGGCAGAACATCTTATGCCCAGATGCTCCCACATTTCACACACCTTTTGTGCATCACTGTTTGACTCGTTTCCCCTTTAGTCTGTTACAATTAGGAGCTTCTCCTTCTTTGTCATATCTAGAGTCCTCTCAGTGAGGGTAAGAAGGGGAACAGGAACCATGAGTGTGCAGGGAAAGTTAAACGGGGCTGAAATCAGCGTGTTGTGCTGGAAGCACAACACGCTGGACCTGTTTGGAGACAACAAGTGCAGCAAGGCTAGTACATGCCACAGACATTGCATACTGTATGTACACAGCACCACTGCTGTGCAGCCACTTCTTGGGAGGGAGAGCAGCACTCTGCACCACAGAAATGGAGGGGGAATTTTAGCCAAGGCCACTTACCAAAAGATCCCAAGGTACTTTAATGTCTAGACAGAGCAGATGGGACCACAAAGTTCGAAAGCCCTGTAGGAAAGATCTGCACACACAGTAAGCAGCATGGCAGCTAGTTTATCTGCCTTGGAAGGATGCTGGGCTGAGTTGACGCTGTTGGAAGTTGAACCTGTGGTGATATTTCAGAGCAGTGCTAAAACCATGAATCCCCCCTGCCCACTAGAGAGGATGGAGGTGGGACGTAGGTAGAGGACTTAGGCCTTGCCTGCACTGCCACTTTACAGCACTGAAACTTTCTCACTCTGGGGTGTGAAGAGACACCCCCACCCAAGAGAGGCAAGTTTCAGTGCTGGTAGCTACTCCCCTCGTGGGGGTGCTCTTTTTAGAGCACTGGGAGAGCTCTCTTCCAGTGCTGGTGCTACAGGTACACAGCCATGTTGCCATTGAAGACATACCCTTAGATCTCTTCTTGAGTGGTTCTGACTTTCTAGAGCAGTGGTTTTCAACCTTTTTCATTTGTGGACCCTTAAACATTTTGAATGGAGGTGCAGACCCCTTTGGAAATCTTAGATATAGTGTGTGGACCCCCATGGGTTGAAAAGCACTGCTTTAGATCACATTTCTTTAGAACCCACCTGCTCCCATAGGGCAGTTTCCTTCAGGGTCATAGTTAAACACAGTTGTGAGGGCCATATTGTGCCTTCCAGACTTCATGCAGGAATGACTGGGTAACATTCTCAGGTCTGTATTATGCAGGAGGTCAGATGATGATTAGATTAGATGGCCTTAAAATCTTTGGCTCAGTGAATCGCTGCAGCCCAGAGGAGATGGGGCTCTTTGAAAGACCATGAATTGTGTTTCAGGGTTCTCTGCCTTGGCTGCGGAGAGCAAACTCCCCGCTCTGAGCTTCAGAAGCGCTTTGAAGCGCTGAATCCCACCTGGACAGCTGAAGCACATGGCGTAGCCCCTGATGGGGATGTCTTCCTCACGGAGGAGCAGGTGCATAACTTCCGCGTCCCGGCCTGCAGCAGATGTGGTGGGATCCTGAAGCCAGATGTAACGTTCTTCGGGGACACAGTTAGCCGGGAGAAAGTGGACTTTGTGCACAAGCGCCTGGCTGAATCAGATTCCATGTTGGTGGCAGGATCCTCTTTGCAGGTAACTGCTCATCTCTCCTGTCTGTATTCCTATTTTTCAGGGCTACTGTCTCTGCAATTGTCCCTGGTCCCATAATCTGGGACCACCATCCCTCTTATCTCAATCTAGTCTCCAGAGTTTCCTAGTATTTTGTTCTACTGTCTTTATAATCTGGCTTCACAGCCATCCCTTGGGGAACCTATAATGTGCTTTTCACTTCAGTGCCAGTCTGACTTAGCCATTTCCCTGATACTGCTCTGATGTGCCTCTGCTATCCCAGCTATACTTTCTTAATCTCCACAGTTGCCCAGGTAGCCCTGTTATCTGCCTGACTTTAGATACAGATTAGCCCTGCAAAGATCACGGTCTCAACTTTTCTTGCCCAAACTTTTTGTCTTTAGCACCCTATTAAGCCCAATGTGAAATATCAGGAAGTTATGGGACCCCTAAGTGCTGCAAAATCCCTCTTCACCCCCACTTCAAGTTTTCCTTTGAATTTTCTAACATATTCCTCTCAGGCCCAGCGTTATGGGAATGGCAACCTGAAATCACTTTGTCTCCAGTGTGGAAAGGCTTATACATTACCCAGGCTGGAGACCTGCAGGAAGCAGACTGACATAGAGCGTTCTCTGCCTGGAGAGAGAGTTGCAAGTGAATTCCTCATTAGACTGCTGAAAAAAGTTGAAGCAGACGAGGGAGCAGAGAGCCTTCACCTGCTTTCTGGAACAGCCCTGCTGGGCAGCTCCCCTTCTTTGCTTTGCCATCTTTTTTTCTCCCTGAGCTACTTCTTGCCTTTGCTGTTATGTAGCCTGACTCTGAGTCCACCACTTAACCTGGGAAAGAGTCTGGGACAGAATTTGCATGTAAAATGCACACACACGTCTCAAGGGCTGCTGTGAGTGGGTAAGGCCAAGGCTGTTGAGTTCCAATCCTCACCTCTTCAGGATACTTGGGGCCAAACTGCTGCTTGAGCCTGAAGTGAAGTCATAATCCTGTCCCTGGAAGCAATCAAGGTCTCACGTTTATCCCCGGACTTCACCAACAAGACCAAATGGGCAGAGGAGAGAGGCCACGAGGGTGGAAGCATATAAGCAAGGCCCTACCATAACTAGCTAAGGGTGGCAAAGAAAGTCACAAACACCCATTGAAGGGGGAATATTTTCCACAATATTGAAAATCTTTCCCCTGTTAGGAGTTAAGTAGCAGCTGCTCCCATCCTGTGCAGGTTTGAAGAAAGGATCTAGTGCTTGAATGAAGAGTAGTTTATGTAGCATTCTTCTGTGTAGTCTGTATCTGCAAATACACCAGAGGGAACAAACATGTCCCACCATTGGGCAATGGCCTATGCGGACTGGTACTTTCTATAGCTCTCCCTCTGCCCAGGCTCCTCATCACTTTGTTCCTTTGTATCTCTGCAGGTGTACTCTGGTTACAGGTTTGCACTTGCTGCCCATGAGAAGAAACTGCCAATTGTGATCATTAATATTGGACCCACAAGGTCAGATCACTTTGCATCCATGAAACTGAATTCCCGGTGTGGGGAGTTGCTGCCTTTGATTGTCCCACGGTGACCCAGCTTCTAGTGTTAGTGAGCTAGGGACCTGCACCCACTCAAGGTAAGTACCCTCTTCGTGGTGAGTAAACTCCCCAGCCTCACCTGTGACAAGCTGATGTGGGATTGTCAGTCACACCCACTGAGCAGCAGGAGGTCCTTGTACACCCATCAAATGCTGAGCACTTCTGGCAGGGTAGGGACTGAGATCAGCCAACCAAAAAGCCATCCCAGTAACAGGTGCCAACACTTGGTCGTGTAGTTTCAGCTCTGACCGATGCAGTCCTGATCGGGAAGGCTGTCTGCCCACAAATTAATTAATTTAAATAAAGGTGCTCAGCACCTTTAATTCCCATTGACTTCTTTGGGTTTGAGAATGGCTCCAAGGATGATAATCCTCCCAGAGAACGGGGTGAGAGGAATTTTCAGACTTGATTCTTGAGTTTTCTGGTTTCTTTGGGTTCCAATCAGATGGTTACTTTAACAAGGCAGTTAGCAGAAAGCCTCCAGGGAGTAGCTACAGGGTCACAAAGTGGCTGATCAGCACATTGTTGAAACTTGGTGTCAGGACATTAAAAAAAAGTGACTCACCAAGGCCCATTGTGCATTGTGATTTTTAGTGCAAAGTTTACAGGATGTGGTAATACAAAAACACTGCCTTGTAGGATTACACACAGCTAATTGGGCACTGATTTTTAAAGTATCAAGTTCCATCTGGGTCCTATGGTAATACAAATAATAATCAGCATAAAGCAATTTCTTTTCCTCATATTGTCAGGTGCTTATTGACCCATCACAATCTCTTAAGAGGGGTTATTTCAACCCAGGAGGCAAACAGCGGTGAGATCTAAAGGTGCATCTTTTGATGAGACCAGCAGAGGGCAGCAAACCATCATCCGTTCCAATCAGATCAGCTTCCTGCACTGAACCATGGTCTCCATTTACTTGGAAGCAGGAGGGTGGGAAGCGTCTGGTATGAGATTCTCTCAGCCCTACCTGTCCCTACAGTCTACCGTGCCTGCTTTGCCTTCACTGCAAGGTGCTGGGACAGGGTGATCAGACTTCTGTATCTCCAAACCAAGACACTTTTCTTACAATTGGCACCAGGAGGAGGGTTGGGGAAGGGGAGCTTGGAGGAGGGATTAGACAAATTGGAATGGGGGGGCAGGGAGAGCACAGAGTTGAAGAGGGTTTTAACAGCTGGGGGATCTAATGTCACAAACAGGTGAGAGGAGACGGTATAAGACAGGCCCCGTGAAGCTGGAACTCTGCTCTTCCAGAGCTGGGAGGAACCTGTACTAGAAAAAAGTTTTCAGCAGAGAAGTTGAACAAGGGCACCTGCTAAATGCAGCTGCTTTCCAGAGAGAGACTTCTTTGAGGGGTGGGTTATCAGCTGAACAAGTCCTCTTCTTCTAGCAGGGAGAAGGCTGAACATTACTGGGCCAGAGGGAGGTACTGTACAATTTTGCAGCTACGCCTGGATTCTATTTGAACCTTTTTTAAAAAAAATAAATAATTACTGGGATATTGCTGGAGTTTCACTGAATCAGTCTGACCAGAGCTGCTTCTAACTAAACTATTACCTTCTCGGGAATGCACAGTTGGGAGTAGATTTTCAGTGTGTAATTAAATTAAAAAATTGCTTACAAGATTTATGCTGCTGCTTTGGAATTTTTTTCCCTCCTATGAATTGGTCAAGTTCATGTCTGGGTCAGATTCATTTTTCCAGTTCAGAAATTCAAGCTGAAATTATTAGCACTAGATTAAGCAAAAGACTAATAGGATACCTGCACAAGAGACCACCCTGATTAGGGAACTGTGTGTCTAAAGAGACCACCCCAAAATATCCCCATCCCTCATTTTGCCCCACCACTAAGAGAAGATCCACCTCTGTTAAGCTACCAATTTCTGTTGGTCCCTTAAGACGTATTCGCTGTATACAGATTGAGAGGCAGAAGTGTGCGCTGGGCGAACATTGGGTCTTTGAGCTGACCTGCTCGCTATGAGTGGGTTTCAGTGTTGTGGTGAGTCCTTAAGATTCCATTTAGGATGCAGATTAAAATGTTGCAGTGCCATCTTCAAGTGCAGTTTCCTACAGTAACCTTCCAAAGAGAATAATAATAAATGCACAGGGCCAGGATTGCTATGGTCACTTGCTGAAAGGACACTGCCCCTTCAAGTAGCAAAGTGGGGAGGGCTGCTTATGTGACACAGAGTTTTTCCCTGCTCATGCACTTGTTGACATCCAGACCAGGACAGCCGTAACTAATAAGTTAGGGGAGACCCTGCTACACATGCCATCTGAAGTGAGGTAGCTTAATGTCCCCCTGCCCACAGACCACCAGCTCTACCTAAAGGGGGACACCTTTGCAGTGAATCATAGGTCTGTTTGCTGATGCTCACAAGTATCATGCCAGCTCTGGCCTGTTAGAATTGCCCCACCTGCCAAAGCTTCCCAAGCAACCAATCAGCTATTCTCTTTGGACTATCATCATTGCTCCTACACAGCAGAGTTCTCACCCACAATCAAGGAGCTTGCATGGAACTTTTATTCATGTAGCAACTTTCCATACAGGAAGAGACAATTATGCCCCCTTTGGAGGGGAACTGGGACCAGGTTTCTCATTATCCATGTCATCTTCTGAGCCACCTTGAAACCTGGACAGCATGGGAGTTTCAAAAACAGAAGGTGTGGATTTCATGTCAGAAGGGCCTGCCTTTTGGGGAGAAGGGTTGGGACTGTTCCCAGGAGGCCTAGAACAAGAAAACATTTCCAGTGAGGATCGCCAGGGAGAAGTAATGTGATGGGTAGCTAACCTCTTTCACCTATCCCTATTTGTTCAGTACAAGCAGCTGAGCACCGGTGAAAGGAGTCACAGCACCCTTCAGGCATTACTGATAAATTAGGCTAAGCCACATTCCTCTAATGCTTTACATGAGGTACAGATAAATACCCAGGAACAGCATGGTATGGAGTGAATTCCCAGTGGTCCGAACCTACTTGCATAGAGTATTATGGCATACAAATGCACTACAGCCTCTTCACTACCACTTCACTGCCTCTTCTCCCACTCCCAATCCAGGATCTGATCATTGCAGTCAATCCTCTAAACTGCATTGCTTCATTTGTTAGCACTCTTGTGCAATGGACTTTAACCTTTTCTCTCCTATGGAGGTTTTTGACCAGCATAAGGCTGAGATGATGGGATTCCCTTTCTGCTGAAGCTGATCCAGCACTGCTGAGTGGAAGCTTGGCCATCATTGACTTCAGTGAGAACAGGATCAGAGCCCTTCATGTGTAATCAAATTCCCCTTTCCTTCCCCAAAAAGGAGATCCCACAGTGAGCCAAAAGGCCCCTCCCCAAGGGCCATATTCTAATCCCGTCTTACAGGAAGCAGCATCTTCTACCATTTCTTCCCTGGGACTGTTTGTACAGTACAGCTCTACTCAGAAAGACCAAGGAGATCAGAATCTGGCCCTGAGATAGCGGGTAACTAATGAGACCTACCTTGAGAGACTGGTGTACCTCAGCTTATTGATGTGGTTACCAGCCTGGAGGGAGGCCTGGAAGCCACCAGGGTTCAGCACTATAGGATGCAGATCGATCATGCTGTTGGAAGACAAGGCATTCAGGAAGAGAGCTAACACTCACCGCAGCCAAACTATGCAATACCCCGTTGTTCACCCTGGTTCTCTGAGGACAAGGGGAACCTGAAGGGGGAGATGTAGTAGTCCTATAGGAACAGACAAGAGGGAAGAGATCCCTGCATCACACTGACCAGGCTGCAGGAGGAGCAGCATTACAGGGGCTTAAGGGCATCAAATGTGTGTTCAGCCCACAACCGACAAGTGCCTGCTTCCCTCCAACTCCATCACACGTTCACTTTCCCCCTCACCCCATCACTTATAAGGCAGTGGGGACGTGCTTCCTCTCCTCCGTGCTTTCTCACCCTCTCCTAGCCAATACTGACCCTCCCCAATGCCTCAAACCTCTTTTGGTTCATTGTCGACACCCCAGCCCAGTGGTGCTTCAGATCAGTGTTTGAAGCTGTTGCTCTGTCCATCTATTGGAAATAAAAGTTCTCATTAGACAATGGCACAAGCACTGTTTCTTGACAAGCAAGTTAGCTAACCCACCAATCAGTGCTCCTGCTGGGAAAGGCTAAAGCTGGGATGGAGCCTCCACACAATGAGCATGCCTACCCCACTCTCTACAGGACCTCTGCTGAGGAGGCTAGACTTGGAGTAGGTGTGAGCTCCCCCACAGCCAGTGCTCCTGCCCCTTTCCTACAGAATCTCTGCTGGGAGAGCCTGGGGCTGGAGTAGCTACTGAGAGAGGGCTTCCTGCTCCTGTATGAATGCCCACAGTCAGAGTTAACTCCACACTAGAAAGGCCTGCAGCCTGGGACAGGTGCCATGTGTACTGTACTGCAGTGAGGGTAGCACAGAGACCCCAGGCAGCCTGGATGACTTGCATGGCTTGACAATATGTCAGGACTGGGGTCCCTAGGAATATTTATGGAAGATCCAAGTACAAACCTGTTTGCTCATCAGTTCGGGAAAAGGTCCGAAGACCCTGGGCATGGTGAACTTGGGAGGAGCCATGGAGCCAGAAGTCCTGGCCCAGGAGGGACAGAATCCTCCCTCCAGACCTTGCTTCTTCCCAATCACTTGCCTTGGACGTCGCACTTTCACAGCCTTTGCAGCTACAAGAAAATAAGACAAAAGCACACCCCCAAAGCACTTCAAACCAGCAACTGTAAGACCTTTGGGTGTGTTTCACTGCCCCGAGAGGCAGGCAGGGTGCAATGTAGTTCTTCAGTTCTTGTGATACCATCTATTTAAAAATCAAGCCCAGAGGGGAACTGGATGGCTCAGGGTTTGGTAATAGTCAATGGAGCCTAGATCAGGGTGTCCTAATGCAGTTCAAGTCAGTTGTGACAAAGTTACCAGCCCTTGGTAGCTGCTTGTGGCCTACAGGACATAAATGTGGAGGGGCTCAGTCACGTTCCTAGTGGGTGAGTGTCCACATCAGCACAACTGGTCACCTGTTGGCCGTCTCAACACAGAGGTCATGGAGACTGAACTCTCCCACCCTGGGCAGTTGTCCTTCCAGGCTAGAGAGGAGAAATGCTGGTAGGACAGTGAATGTCTGGACAGAGGACTTTGCCCTCCAGGCCTGTCAATCTAGCACCTTTCACCGGTAATAAATTCAGAGAGGACATTTTCCTTAAAGCACCTGATTGCTCCCTGCTTAAGACACTCTCCTTCTGAGAGAGAGCAAAATCTTGGTGTGCTGGACACATGCCCAGTGAACGCCCATAGTTAAAACAGATTTGATTTGTTGAGTTTCAGCCTAATGCAGTGACATTCCTCTTAGTCATTAAAATCCAGAAGGGACCCATTGATCTTGTTCATCCACCCATCCTGCCTGTAGCTCAGCTGTGGCTGGGTCCTTTTTCTTTGGCAAAAATCCCAAGCTCTGCGCGCGCACGCACGCACACACACACATTTTCTGTAACCTATGTATCTTGAATTTGTCTCAATATAGGAAATAATGACTGGTATAAAAAAGCATTTTTGTAGCACTGTCGGTCCGAGGATATTAGAAGAAGAGATCTGTGTAAACTCAAAAGCATCTCCCTCTCACCAAGATAAGTTGATCCAATAAAATATATTACCTCACACACCTTGTCTCTCCTGGGACCAACATGGCTACAACAACACATAAAAAAGTGAAACACAGTCACAATATATTAGTGCATCATTATAGCTTAGTATAGTCTAGAGAGCATGATTTTCAAAAAGCTGGAGGCAAATGTACAAATTTACTATTTGTGCGTGTGACAGCTAGTAAGACTCATAGCTAGTGCTTGGCATGTGCAGATACCCAAAGTGCAAGTGAAACCTCAGTAACTACCTATGCATTTTTGCTAATAGCTTTGCAAATTAGACCCACTTGCATTTTAAAATAATGTCACACTTTATATGAGTAGGAATGGCATCTGCAGAGGCACCAGCGAGGGGAATAGTTATAAGGGCCAACAGTTGTCACGCTTCAAGGCATTACCTGAGCACCTGAATTCTCCCCGGCAATGATACAGTATCAGATGTTAGGTACATTATGGCCAATAGGGTTTTACACCTCCTATGGTTAGAGACAGGATACCAGACTAGATGGGCTATTGGTCCATTCTTGTCTGCTGGCATTTATGTCCCACAAGCTTGAGCATCCCTCTGTAGTGGCAAGCACAGGGTGCTGTGTACAGGCTTCAGACTTGCTTCTCTGCATCTCTCTCAAGCATGGCAATCCAAACAACTCAGCCAACTTTCCTTGCTCACACAACTGAACCATCTCCCTGCTGTGGGTGCTTGAGCCAGTTTAATCTCAGGATGGACTAGACCAGCATTTGCCATATTTCTTAATCTCTCCTTTACAGCAGACCCGCAACAGAAAGGCTGCAACTGCAGTTCAGGCGGTTCTGATGTGCTCATCACTTTAGCATCAAGGCTCTGTTATAATTAGCATTCACAGTGAATTCTGACTGACTTGGGAGCCAAACTCTCTAGCCTCCCTTTCTTATAGCCAGCCACCACTGCCAAGCAGAAGAGCATTTCCAGACCCTTCTATCACTCCATTATGGTGGAGAACCAGTGAGAGAAAAATCCTGCAAAGTGCCATACGTGAGGGAAGATTTAGACCCACCCTGGTCTCTGAGGGAGGCAATGGCTTTCCACTGACAATGTTCTCTATGTTCCTCTGGCTCAATGGATCTCTCTGCCATAAGGGTAAAAGCTTATCTGTGCAGGAGACAGAACTTTCTCAGGCGCTGGTCCAAGACTATGAAATTAACTCCCTCAGGAACTAAGATCCATAACAAGTCACACCACCTTCCACTCCAACTGCAAGGTGCATTTCTTTCACCTGCCTTCTCTAACAAATGTATAGCAACATGTATAGTTATTTAAAAAAAATCCGGCTAAAACAAGACACCAATGCATACACTTCTCCCTGTGGAGAGAGGATGAGAGACGAAACAACATATGGCAGACATTAATCATGTTGCTTAATGCACTATTGGAGGGCACTCATACTATGCTGATGAGCACAGTACAAGAACATATATAGTACTGTTTAGTGATGCTCCCTACCAGCCAGTCAGGATGGAGAAGCTGTCTCCAATGTTCTTTGGGTCTCACCCTAACCCACCATCCCTCAAAATGCTCATATTGACAAGGGACAGTAAGAGGACATTCAAATGGCTGCTAATGGTCTGCAGCAGCTTCCAGAGTCTGTTCTCCCACAACAAAGGTGAGTAACTGTCTCCCTAAACAGCAGCCAATTAACATCTTCTGTGTAGTTCAAGCAAGAACAGTTGGATGCAGCTCAGAAGAGATGGCACCATATGCGGTGCACTGTGCAAAAGGGAATCTGGGTTAAACGGTAGATCGCTGCCCCAGCACATACCTAGTCTAGTACAAACTGCTGGCAGGAGGGAGGTGATGCAATGCTCCAATGTGAGGCTGGTGAGAGAAATCAGACAGTGGCATAGGCTGCAATCAGACTGTGACCTTCACTGGTTTAGCACTTGGACATGAAAGAGCCTGCTGGGTTTAATGATTCACTCGTGTCTATCACAGAGCTGATACAATGGCTGCAATCAGGCTTCTCCTCTCACTCCTTGTTGGCCTATGTGCTTATTATTTCTACAGCCAGGAAACCCTATCTGCAGGTAAGGAAAGCAGGACGGGCCCCCAGGGAATTCACACCCCAGGCACAAAAGAGGGCTAGGGCTGATGCCCTGTTACAGATCAGATCCTTCGCTGATTGAGCTGAAATCAGGACCGAGATTAGTCCCCTTTTGTGACACTCTCACAGCTCAATGCAAAGGGAAAAGATGATCCCCATTTGGTGACTACTGTCAGCATCCAATGCAATTGAAAAATCCTTTCTAAAACTAAGCTAGATCTGTGACAATGATCTATTTAAGAGGCATATAAAAAGTTGGAGCTGAAAAACAAGAAGTGAACAAAGAGAAGGGCCAGTGTAAAAGGGGGTAATAAAGCAGGGAGCGTGTGGCTCAGTCTCCACTGTAAGGGGAACCACTCCAATGAGTTTAGCAAATGCAAAATGGTGACAGGAAATGAGCCCCAACGATGCCCTAAGAGAAGCCAGATACTTCACTACAGACGTGTTATCACAATGGAAGCTTGTGGCTGCAGCAGAAGATTTCCTCCAGGTGGTGACAAAGGAGGAACGCTGGTTCTGAGTAGCAAGGAAAGACCAGGACTTGGGAGAACCTTGTTTCAGAGGCTGGGGAACCTGAATATCAGGAAAGGGAGAAAATACCTCTTTTTAAAAGGAGCCACTGAGAGAACCAACTTTCTGGTGCTTGCCATGAGCTCCCTCAGGGGACTGGGAACTATCACAGGAGCGATGTGTTTGGGGAACATGCTTTCTGTAATAGCAGGCAAGACCGCGTTTGCTGAGAGATGCATTAGCCTGTGGAATAGCCTTCCAAGGGAAATAGTGTAAGTCCCATCGCTTGGGACATTTAAAGCGAGCCTGGACGTACCATATCCTGTAGTGGCAGGGAGAGGGAGGGGGTGACCTAATAGGTCCTTTCCCTCCCTAACTTGTCCAATTACACATAAACCCACATCACAAGTGGTCTCTGCTCCAACAGGTCAGGCTGATCAAAGTTGTAATCACTCCCCAGTGGTATAATTTAGTGCCAGTACTCAGCACTTTACAAACGAATACTCTCAGTACTCCTGGAGTATCACTATCTCCATTTTACAGATGAAGAGATAGACCCTCTTCGATGGCACATATTGTTGAGATTGAGAGAATCAGTGTTGGAGTCCTGGGGCTCCCCAATGCCCAGGATCTTAGGGAAGCAGTGGGGCAAATTCCTGCTAACAGCCTTTTAAACCTCCAGAAATGGTGCGAGGGAAGCATGTGCTGGTCACTGGTTCGAGCACTGGGATTGGGGAACAAATAGCCTATGAGTTTGCACGAATGGGAGCGCACCTGCTCCTCACTGCCAGGAGGGAGAAGCAGCTGAAGGAGGTAAGACCCCAAAAGAAGCAACCCAAGGAGGGTGGAGAAATGGAACATTTGGGCTTCTATTATACCCCACTCTCCAATCCCACACAGCAGGGTGCAGGGGTGGCCAAACACCAGGACACATTGGCCACTCACCCACATTACAACCCCCTTCTCTCAACAGAAATTGTGTTCACACCCAAGGCCAGGATGTAGCCTTGAGTGTGCTGCTGCATATCATTACTTCTTTGCTCCTCTGCCCAATGTGATTCTTCAGCTGCATTCAGTCCCTTCTATTTCATGCTAGACCAAGCTCCTGCCCCATCCATTAACCTGGGGCGAACTGAAGCAGACGGCTGCATGCTCTACTCTGTGCTATGAAACAGCTGCAATGTGGAAGGCTGCACAGCCTGCTGCAGTGTCAAGTTCTTTGCTGACAGCTGCTCTTTTCTCTTCAGGTGGCACAGAAGTGTCTGGAACTGGGGGCGAGTTCTGCCAGGCACGTGGTGTCCGACATGAACAACTTGACTTCAGCCCAGAATGTCATTGAAGAAGCCAGAAACAAACTGGGTAAAACTTGCATCTCTTCCCTCCTTTTCCTTGTCCTCCTGGGACAGGGAAGGACACAGACCTCTCTTGGGTCACCTACTCCAATCACCCATGCTGCCTTTCCCAGAAACAGGATGCTCCATTTTTCTGCTAACAGGGATTGGCCCAGCCACACAGATTCCCAAACACTGATTCCCTGTAGGCTTAGTGGAGCTCTCTTTTTAATAACTAATTACTTCAACTGGCAGCAGACATGCAGAGAATTCCAGAATGACAGGCTTAGGTGGGCTTCCAAACGGGGACTTCCCCATGCTCCAGCTGGGAAATCCCTGCACTAAACCTCAGTGGTAGCAGGGCAGCTTCACCGGGAAGTTGAACAGTCATTAACGTTATTCCATCACAGATGTCGGGGCCCTCCATGGAAAAGGGTGCTTGCTTTAATCAACAGCTGCTGCTTCATCCCAAGCTGCCTGTGCTCAGTGTCAGATGGAATAAACACCATTTCTCACAATGGAGCACTCGAGTGTGCACTGAGTAGCTGCCGGCAAGCCAGACATACAGCGGGTGATGGGTCGGATTTGTCAGGGAGGCGGGAAGGCTGCAGTGAGAGTGGGGTAGGTCTCCAGCAGTCTGCACAGAGGAAGGAAAAGCAGAGTCTGACTGTATATGCCTGAGATGGCTCCACTGGCATATGAGCAGGATAGAGTTGATCTGCATCCTGACTCTGGGGAACAGAAAGTGGGAATTAGCTTGGGACCAAGGCCAACAATATCAGAGTCCAGTTCTAGTCCCTTTTAAACCTGTGGGAGTTTAAATACACCGCTACCCTGCTATAACACGACCTGATATAACACGGGTTCGCATATAGCGTGGTAGCAGCAGGGCTCCGGCGGCGCTTTAAAGGGTCCAGGGATCAGGCTGCTGCAGGGAGCCCAGGGCCCTTTAAATCACCGCTGGAGCCCTGCCACCGCTACCCTGGGGCTCCAGCAGCGGGGCAGCACTTTAAAGGGTCTGGGCTCCCTGCAGTGGCCGGAGCCCTGGGCCCTTTAAGTCACTGCCAGAGTCCTGCTGCTGCTACCCCAGGGCTGTGGCAGCGGGACTCGCCAGTGATTTAAAGGGCCCAGGGCTGCTGCAGGGAGCCCCAGGCCTTTTAAATCACCGCTGGATCCCTGCTGCCACTACCCCGGGGCTGTGGCAGCGGGGCTCCACTGGCAATTTAAAGGGCCTGGCGCTCCCCGCGGCTGGAGCCCCGGGCTCTTTAAATCACCGCTGCAGTCCTGCCACCGCTACCCCTATATAACGGCGTTTCACTTAGAACTCGGTAGGGATTTTTGGCTCCCCACGACTGCTTTATGTCAGGGTAGCGCTGTATTGACTTCAGTGGCTGTTATTCCAGCTTAGGGTGACCAGATGTCCTGATTTTATAGGGACAGTCCCATTTTTTGGGTGTTTTTTTTATATAGGCTCCTATTACTCCCCACCCACTGTCCCGATTTTTCACATTTGCTGTCTGGTCACCCTAGTCCAGCTCCACCTAAGAAATATTTGTAATGAAATGTGAGTGCATCCCAGTGCGGATCCCCTGATTCTGGTAGGACTCTGATTCAGAACGGCTGCTATCTTGGAGCAGGGAGGGCAGATAGTGTACCGCATCCATCCTGATCCAAGAACAGATGCACACACTTCATCTGAATCGGTGTTTCCCCTTCTCTTTCAGGGGGTCTCGACTACCTGGTTTTGAACCACGTTGGGGGAAGTGGCCGGTTTGGCCCATTCCAAGGAGACATGGCAGCAGTGACCAGCTCCATGACTGTCAACTTCTTGAGCTACGTCCAGCTGACAGTTTCTGCAATGACCATGCTGCAGGAGTCTCAGGGCGGCATCATTGTCATATCATCCCTGAGTGGTAAGGAAGGCTGCTCCTTTCAGTTACCAGTGAACTCATCCAAGCTGCCCTACTCAGTCAAACCAATCTCACAACTAACAATACTGGTGGAATCACTGTCTCATCTCGCCTCCTTCACAGGAAAAGCCATTAGTTACAACCCCAGCCAGTCTCTTCTTGCCTGTTACAAAGGCTTTTAGTTCCAGAGAAGTTTTGTTAACTCTTTGGTGGCAGAGAATGAGTAATTACAACTCTCCTCCGAATCTGTATTTCAAAACGCTCTGTACAAACTGTTCATTGGGATCACTCACCCACCACTGAAATGCAGCTACCCTGGTGGTTTAGTCTGAGTAGTAACTCAAAGCAGAGTAAAGAGGGCCACCTATGAAACCATCAACACTACAAGTGCCCCTAGAGGCAGCGGCGGCTCCAGGCACCAACACTCCAAGCGCGTCCCTGGGGCGGCAAGCTGCGGGGGGCGCCCTGCCGGTCCCTGGGAGGGCGGCAGTCAGGCAGCCTTCAGCGGCTTGCCTGCGGGAGGACTGGGGACCTCCCACAGACAAGCCGTCGAAGGCAGCCTGCCTGCCGTGCTTGGGGTGACAAAACAGCTAGAGCCGCCCCTGCCTAGAGGTCTCCTCCCAAGTACTGATATGCCCTGCCCCTGTTTAGCTTGTGAGATTTGATGGGATCCCAGCAAGAGCTGGTAAGGCTGCCCCATCTAATAGAAGACATGTCTGGTTACTGAAGTTGGCAGTTATGCAACAGAAAAATGATCTGAACAGTAATTTAGACTTGGATCTATGTGAGAGACTCCAGCTTGTCCTCTGATAGCTCCACTTGCCTAAAACCATTTCCCTCAGCGAATCGTTTCCTTGGGGGAAGTTCTCAGCTATTCCTGTTGCTTTGATTCTCTTCAGGTCGGATAGGAGCCCCATTCACCCTCTCATACAGTGCAGCCAAGTTTGCTCTGGAAGGATTCTACAGCTCGCTACGCAGGGAGCTGCGCCTTCGGGAGATCAGTCTCTCAGTCACAGTTGCTGTGCTGGGATATATTGACACAGGTAAAACAAAAATGCTACTCTCTACTGAGCAGACCCAATCATGAGGCTGCAACACATAGTGCAGAAGGGGATAAATATCATCCAGATGTTGAGAGACAATTTCAGGGGAATAAGGGGAGGTCAGGAGATGTATTATATGATGATGATCTTTAGAACTATAGAAAAGGTTTGGGAATTGGCTCCTGTAGTTCAGAGAGTTCATGCTCCCCAATGCACCCACATACACTCTGTTTAATCTGGAAGAAGAGAGGGAAGGAGATACCCTGTGTGATAATTGTTCTCTTTATCCCAGACAATGCTTTGAAAATCATCGGTGATAAAATCACCACACAGGCAAATTCCAAAGAGGAGTGTGCACGGGAAGTGGTGCGGGCTGGTGTGCTGCGACATCGAGAGGTCATATATCCTTACTGGAGCCTAAAGCCTCTGCTGCTGCTAAAGGAATGGATGCCAGGCCTGATGGAAAGGATGCTGGACAAATTCTTGGTCCTGGAAAATATCCTCTGAGCCTCAGGGCAGTTCAGTTTCACATTGAAGCACAATAAAAGGAAAACCCTGCTCAAGCAGAGCGGGCAACTGAGATGCCGGACTCATGTTTGTGCTGGGCATAATATTTCCAAAGTGCATAGAGAGATGGATTAAAAGATAGGAAACAAAGGGTAGGAATAAATGGTCAGTTTTCAGAATGGAGAGGGGTAAATAGTGGTGTCCCCCAGGGGTCTGTACTGGGCCCTGTCCTATTCAACATATTCATAAATGATCTGGAAAAGGGGGTAAACAGTGAGGCAGCAAAATTTGCAGATGATACAAAAGAACTCAAGATAGTTAAGTCCCAGGCAGACTGCAAAGAGCTACAAAAGGATCTCTCAAAACTGGGTGACTGGGCAATTAAATGGCAGATTAAATTCAATGTTGATAAATGCAAAGTAATGCATATTGGAAAACATAATCCCAATTATACATATAAAATGATGGGGTCTAAATTCCACTCAAGAAAGAGATCTCGGAGTCATTGTGGATAGTTCTCTGAAAACATCCACTCAATGTGCAGCAGCAGTGAACAAAGTGAACTGGATGTTGGGAATCATTAAGGAAGGGATAGATAATGAAATAGAAAATATCATTGCCTCTATATAAATCCATGGTATGCCCACATCTTGAATACTGTGTGCAGATGTGGTTGCCCCATCTCAAAAAAGAGATATTGGAATTGGAAAAGGTTCAGAAAAGGGCAACAACAATGATTAGGGGTATGGAACGGCTGCTGTAAGAAGAGAGATTTATAAGACTGGGACTTTTCAGCTTGAAAAAGAGACGACTAAGGGGGGATATGATAGAGGTCTATAAAATCGTGACTGATGTGGAGAAAGTAAATAAAGAAGTGTTATTTACTCTTTCTCATAACACAAGAACTAGGGGCCACCAAATGAAATTAAGAGGCAGCAAGTTTAAACCAAACAAAAGGAAGTATTTTTTCACACAACGCACAATCAATCCTTGCCAGAGGATGTTGTGAAGGCCAAGACTATAACAGGGTTCAAAAAAGAACTAGATAAATTAATGGAGGATAGGTCCATCAATGGCTATTAAACAGGATGGGCAGAGATGGTGTCCCTAACCTCTGTTTGCCAGAAGCTGGGAATGGATGACAGGAGATGGACCACATGACGATTACCTGTTCTGTTCATTCCCTCTGATGCACCTGGCATAGGCCACTCTCAGAAGACAGGATACTGGGCTAGATGGACCTTTGGTCTGACCCAGTATGGCCGTTTTTATGATCTTATGTTGAGCTAAGATTTCCCCGATGAGCCCCAAAATACACACCTCAGAGCTGGACAGGGCCATGAGACACAGTTCCATCCTTCACTCATCTCTAGAATCTGGACACATTGAAATGTGTAGCTTACAGCCTCCTCTAGTCAGACAACTGTAACCCCCCAGCCTGGCCTGAGGTGCACGTGCAGCTACCACAGACTACCTAATAATGCATGGAATTAGACCCCAGAGTGGGGATACAGAGAGAGCACTTCCCTGTCAAGGGCTGTCCTTTCCCGACTCTTCTAAGCAGTTCAAAACTATGCAGTTGTATAGGCTTCTGGGCAGACCTCAGAGCTGCTGTCTGCCAATTAGAGCAGAATGATAAGGGACAGTCCCCAGTCTCTCTGTTTCAAACTGTGGTATGTCAGTACATACTAGGGTGCATCAGGAGGGTCTACACAGTTAAGTGTGCGGTATGCTGAAGTGTTGTAGGTTGATACACACACACACTCCCCCCTCTCTATACCAGCTGCTAATATAACCAGCAAGCCGAGAAGGGAGAAGGATACATCAGAGCTATATCATAGACAGGGGTGAAAATGGCCATCAGAATCCAAACAGCTAATTAACAAACAATTACATCTAATATTTCTATAACATCTTTCATCCCAGACATCCCAAAGTGGTTCACAAACCTTTATACATAAACCACCACTAAAACATAGCCATGTCGGGGGTGGGAGAACGGCAAATAGGCACACCACTGGTGCACAATGAAAGGGAAATTTTGGCCCAGGACAATGAGGCAAACTGGGGAGGCTGTGTTGTCCAGACACTAGACTTGGAAACAGAACAATTCACAGCCTTGCCACCAACTCACTGTGTGTGTGGGTAAATTCAAACTCATCTCCCCCATTAAAATCAATGTTAAATCCATGGTATAATATACTGCTTATCTGCCTGTAGCAGATCTCGATCTAAAAAAAAAAAAATAATTAATGGAGGATAGGTCCATCAATGGCTATTAAACAGGATGGGCAGAGATGGTGTCCCTAACCTCTGTTTGCCAGAAGCTGGGAATGGATGACAGGAGATGGACCACTTGACAATTACCTGTTCTGTTCATTCCCTCTGATGCACCTGGCATAGGCCACTCTCAGAAGACAGGATACTGGGCTAGATGGACCTTTGGTCTGACCCAGTATGGCCGTTTTTATGATCTTATGTTGAGCTAAGATTTCCCCGATGAGCCCCAAAATACACACCTCAGAGCTGGACAGGGCCATGAGACACAGTTCCATCCTTCACTCATCTCTAGAATCTGGACACATTGAAATGTGTAGCTTACAGCCTCCTCTAGTCAGACAACTGTAACCCCCCAGCCTGGCCTGAGGTGCACGTGCAGCTACCACAGACTACCTAATAATGCATGGAATTAGACCCCAGAGTGGGGATACAGAGAGAGCACTTCCCTGTCAAGGGCTGTCCTTTCCCGGCTCTTCTAAGTAGTTCAAAACTATGCAGTTGTATAGGCTTCTGGGCAGACCTCAGAGCTGCTGTCTGCCAATTAGAGCAGAATGATAAGGGACAGTCCCCAGTCTCTCTGTTTCAAACTGTGGTATGTCAGTACATACTAGGGTGCATCAGGAGGGTCTACACAGTTAAGTGTGCGGTATGCTGAAGTGTTGTAGGTTGATACACACACACACTCCCCCCTCTCTATACCAGCTGCTAATATAACCAGCAAGCCGAGAAGGGAGAAGGATACATCAGAGCTATATCATAGACAGGGGTGAAAATGGCCATCAGAATCCAAACAGCTAATTAACAAACAATTACATCTAATATTTCTATAACATCTTTCATCCCAGACATCCCAAAGTGGTTCACAAACCTTTATACATAAACCACCACTAAAACATAGCCATGTCGGGGGTGGGAGAACGGCAAATAGGCACACCACTGGTGCACAATGAAAGGGAAATTTTGGCCCAGGACAATGAGGCAAACTGGGGAGGCTGTGTTGTCCAGACACTAGACTTGGAAACAGAACAATTCACAGCCTTGCCACCAACTCACTGTGTGACTGTCACAAAGTCACTTCATCTCCCCATGGCTATTTCTTCATAGGTAACAGAGCTAATACTGTTTATCTCCCTTTGTAAAGCATTCAGATCTATGGATAAAAATCACTAGAGAAATGCTAGCGAAAAGAAACTGTTTCGGGGAGCTTAGCTATTTCGAGCTTGTGCTTAGACTCCTGAGTTATCCCTTCCCAATGGGGAAAGGCACTGTTATAACATTGCTGCATTTTCTCTTCTGCATCACAAGCCACAGGATGGAAAGAGGGGAGCCTAAGACTGAGAGGAAGAGCCAAGAAGGGAAACTTCCTAGAGTTGTGCCACAGGCCTAAAGGGAGACTGAAGCACAGGGATTACCCTGAGCATAGTTGTTCACTTTCTGCATGTCTCGTTTCAGCTGCACCACCTTCTCTTGCATCTCCGCAATCCCCACATAGTTACAGTAATTCATCTCTCCCTGAAGGGTCCAGAAAAACTTGGCCTAGAAAAATAACATGGGGGGAAGGGGAAAGGGAGGGTAAGGCACTGCTATTCGCCTCTGCAGTGGGTACTGCTGTCTAATAGCCAAAGTGGACTGTTGGTTCACAAGTTTACCTCACCATCTCTCCAGTATTGCACATACCAGCGGTTATGGCTTTGATGTTCTGTTTGTCCCTCCCACAGCTTCCATCCCTCCCCCAAGTACAGGAACAGAGTAACTGAAAACCAGGTTCTGTGTGCAATGGGAGCGTTAGTGTTTTGAAATTACAAAGGTAGCTTTAAGCTACCTTTTTAACTCCCCCCTCTTCTGTTGGTTAGTAGGGCTGTGCCTGCTCCCAGTGTAAATTGCAGCAGCCTCTGGGCTGCTCTAACTTTCTGCTTCCCATCGCTCCCTGCAGGGGCGGCTCCAGGCCCCAGCACGCCAAGCACGTGCTTGGGGCGGCACGCCGCGGGGGGCGCTCTGCCGGTCGCCGGGAGGGTGGCAGACGGCTCCGGTGGACCTCCCGCAGACGTCCCTGCGGAGGGTCCGCTGGTCCTGCGGCTTTGGTGGAGCATCCGCAGGCACGCCTGCGGGAGGTCCACCGGAGCCACGGGACCAGCGGACCCTCCGCAGGCATGTCTGCGGGAGGTCCACTGGAGCCACGGGACCGGCGACCGGCAGAGCCCCCCGGCAGCGTGTCGCCATGCTTGGGGCGGCGAAATGGCTAGAGCCGCCCCTGGCTCCCTGTGAACCCTGTTAACCCGAGAACAGCTGTAGTGCTGTGCAATCTGGCCATCCCCTCAACGCACCCCTATGCTATGAACTAGGAGAAGGACTGGGGTAGAGCTTTTACACTGGTCAGGCAGGTCCCTGCACAAGGGGCAGTCTCAGAGGGACATTTACACTCACTTTAAGGCCCCTTTACACTGCCAGAGCAGTGACATACAGAATCGTCAGGTACCTTCAGCCTTCCATTAGATTCACGTGGGTTGGAATCAGGGGAAAGTTAATGTCACAGAGCAGATAGAGAGCTGGAGAGTGTATCCGAGTCAACCTAAGGAGCCCTTACTATAGGGAAAAGGAGGAAGTACAATAGCTTCAGTATCACTTCCTCTGTCAATTCCAGCCTCTATTCCCTGCACACTCCCCCAGCAAACTAACATAAAAAAAATCCTAAAAAACAGAGTAATTTTTCCATGGGGTGAGGGGAATTTGCTCCCATAATTTCCCACTAGTGGCAATCACATGACTGGATTCATATTGAGCAGACTGAACGTATATCACCACAACCTGTGATTTCAGTAACATTTTACTCCCCATAACACTTGGACCGCTCTGCAAATAGCGATCTGAGAATCAGAGTCAACACACACGCGGAGACTACAGTGGTGGTCTCAAGCTAGCACTTCATTCCCCAGTGTCAGAAGAGATTGATCCAGGTCATGTGATGAGGCTACAGCTAGGCTTTTCCATGCTGGAGGCAGGGGGGAACCCTGAGAGGGCTGCAGGTTTCAGGAAAGATCAGATACAATTTGGAAAACAGACTTTTTCCTCTTCTTGTGGCACAGACACCAGCAGCCTAAGGAGAAACAGGGAAAGGAGTGGTGGTGCAAACCTACATGGTGATTTGTCTCATTACTAGAGTAGTCAGAGTTCCTGGCTCTGAGGGACACACTCTCTCGCTGTTATTCCTGATAAAATCTCCCCGCAATAATCTCAGATATGTTGGGGGGAGGAGGAGCTGTTAGCCAGGAAGGCACTGCAGGTACCTTTAAGAATGATGTTAGGCCAGCTGCCTCTTTCTCCATCTGCTTCCGCTTTCGCATGACCCTCTCACAGATCCCTGGGCTCTGCTCCATGTTTGTATACAGTTCTTGCAGGCACTGCTCAGTGTAGGATAAAGACTGTACTTCGAAGTCCTCAGGGGAAATCAGCTTGCAGAATGACATACTGAGGGGGTACTCGTCGTCAAACTCATCCAAGGTCTCCATCCTACGCTTCGCTAGAGAAAAACAGGTAGTAAAGCTACCCTGCCTGGGAAAGCGAGCCAGCAGTGTTACTTCCTACTGACAAGTAGAGGCTTCCCTCCTTTCCCATTCTGAGGCCCTGACACTGACACACAAGAGGGTAGATTGAGCTCATAGCTACCCTAGTGCCAACCTCTCCTGGCAATGATCTGTGTAGGGAATAACTGAGTTGCTGAAACTGCTGAAAACTTTAGGACAGAACATCCTCCCACAGGTAAATAAGGTGATAAGTGATCCTCTTGGGCGTGGCTTCCCTAAGGCTCCTTCTCTGCACACAGAAGCATTTTCCCCAAGGGCAGTGCTGGGACCATGACCTGCATCCTGTTTGAGGAAGGTGACTTCCAGCTGTGGAGAGGAGCTGGCTCAATGCCATTGAGGAGCCAAACCCCTCTCCCAAGAGAAAGAGGCAGCAGCAGAGCAGGCCCCCTCAGACTCTCCTGCCCAGAGGGTGACAACACTACCACAACCTCCACTTCCGTCCCCACCTGCCTGTGCAGCCAGTGTCCCCATGGGGCAGGGTGGTGACACAGAGTGACAGACCCTATGTAACAGGAGCATGACCCACAGGCACTGGTGGGGCTGGACTGGACCATGATGACCCCACTCACTCCCCTCATTCACTAATAGGTTAGGAGGGGCCATCCAGCAACTTGGAAAATACAGAGGGGAACAGCCCGGCCCCATTATACCTCAAGCAAAGACCTGCCCCCCTTCTTCTTACACTGGGAAAGACAGCGCAGGTGAACCCGCCCACCCCTTATACCACTGAAGGGAAGAGGGACTGGGTCAGTTTCTGCAGCCCCAATCACCCTATGGGGGTGCGGGGAGGGAGGGGGAATGGCGGTGGGCGTGGCTCAGTCTTCGATGGGATCAGTGGGCGGGGCTCCCTGTCCCCGGGAGTGAGAGAAGGGTCTAGTCTCCTATGGGGGAGGGAAAGTGGGCGTGGCTCCTTGTCCCCTACCCCGGGAGTGGGCGGGGCTCACGAACTCCCTGTCCCCTGTGTAGCGGCTGTTCTCGCAGGGTCGGCGGCTCCCGGAACACGTGTCCCTAGCGGCCCAATCGGGGAGGTAGGCGCGTGGGCCGCACACGTGACAATGCGTTCGTGTGACGGTTGGGAGCGCGGGGTTACTACGTCACTCCGGGGAAGCTAGCGCGCGTCGCCCCACCCCGCCCCGCCCCGAACCGGCCGGTAGGTGGAGCCAGCGGGCGGGTCCCCTCCCCTGAGGCGCGGGAAGGCAGAGGCGGGAGGCGCGGGGCTGGTGTCAGGGTTTATTGCGCGGGGCCGGAGCCGGTCAGCTGCACAGGGCGGAGTCCAGGTTCTTGTACTCCGGGTTGTAGGGCGCCCCCGCGAAGCAGATGGCCGCCTTGCGGTCGCACTCGCAGATGAACATCTCGCACGGGTCGTTCTTGGCTGCTGGGGGAAGGGAGGCGGTGTCAGCGAGGGCAGAGCGGCCAGCGAGCCTCCGGCCACTAGCCCGCCCCGCCCCGCCCCGGGGGCCGCGCGCTAGGCGGGCTCCTTCCGCGTGCAGCGAGCCCAGCGCGGGGCGCCCCGCAGGGCCCTGGAGCCAGAGGGGGGCAGCACCCCCGGGCTGCGGGGGCAGAGCCGGTACGGAGCGCTCCGGCAGGGCCCCAGGCGGCGGCGGCGCCCCTCTCCAGGGCCTTGGGCCCGTTACCTTTGAGGGCGAGGACTGAGCTGAAGACTCTGCGCCGCTCCAAAGCTCGGCTCTTGCCCTAGCAGGAGCTGGGCCGGTAAAAGCTGTTGCCTCACCCCCCTCGTGTCCACAGGCCTGGGACCAGCACTGCAAAGTCCTTCATCAACCACAGGACACCAAACCCCGCCAAGCCAACCACCAGAATTAGAGCAACATACTGCAGCCCTTGGGAGACAAAATTATGATGTGCCCCGGGCAGAGAACAGGAGGGACCTGCTGCACCAACACCCTTGCAGTGGCAGGGAAATGATTTAGTAGGATAGTCCTACCAAGTGCATGGCCCATCCTGCAGAGAAAGGTGAAAACTCAGAAGGGCCCTGGTAACATGATAGCTACTCCTATTCCAAGCAATGGCAGCATTTTGGGGAAGACCAAACCTCTGCTGTTTTGAACCCAGTATTTTCTTTTGCCCACTGCTCTGGTCCTGACCCTTCGTGTGTCAATTGTACCTATCACCTTTTAGGTGTCACTAGCCTCTGAGGGAATCCCTGTGGCTGTCATGGAAACGTTACATACTTTCAGTTTTCAAATGTTTGAACAATAAATGTGTTAAGAGAGGCAGTTTCAAACTACAGTGATGGGAAGCTTTAAATCTTCCTAGGTGGCAGGCAGGTGAATTTGCAGCCAGGATGATTCTGCTGGCAAGTGAAGCTGCTAAACTAAAATAGTTATACTCCTTCCCTTCACTCTCATACCTACTCCCTTTAATTTGAAACACTCTCAAGGTTCTTTACAGAATACTTCAAACACACCACTACTGAAATGCAGCTACCCCAAGGATAAAGAGCCACAGTCAAGTAGCCCTCAACAGTGGGAGGAGAGGAAACTATGGGCAAGATACTTGAGCAAACCCCCTCTCATAAGAATTGACATGAAACTTAATAGCTAGCAAGAAGAGATGGAAGCTCTGTGCACTGGACACGGTGTGGAACTTAGTTTAGCAGGACAAAAGGCTTTATCCTTCTGTGTGTGTTCCAGATATGAACCTGTGATCCCAGGGAGTTAAGGCCTTTCAGACCAGAGCTATGGGCTGTGCTGTGTAGAATGTGATTGTTATAGAGGAGGGGTGGCTAACCTGTGGCTCTTCAGAAGTCAACATGCAGCTCCTTGTATAGGCACCGACTCCGGGGCTGGAGCTACAGGCACCAACTTTCCAATGTGCTGGGAGGTGCTCACTGATCAACCCCTGGCTCTTCCACCGGTCCCACCCTCTCCCCTGAACCTTCAGTGCCTTTGCTCTTGCCCCTCAGAGCCTCCTGCATGCCAAGAAACAGCTGATCAGGAGTGCAGGGAGGGAGGGGGAGGCACTGATCAGCAGGGCAGCTGGTGGGCTGGAGGCATTGGGAGTGGGGTGGGGGAGCTGATAGGGGGCTGATGTATTACTGTGGCTCTTTGGCAACTCTGGCTCCTTCTCAGGCTCAGGTTGGCCAGCCCTGCTATAGTCTCTCTACGGGGAGGTATAGCCATTCCTAACAAACACCGTCTCTGCTGAAGTAGGTGATGGTATGGTGGGGAGCCTGCTTTTAGGAAGCACCTTCCTGCTGAAGGAGATACAGCTTAGATCAAACCCCCATAAAAAAGAAACCAGTGGCTGACATGAAATAAGAGAGAGAGTTAGACATACTGCTACAGGTAATGGTGGTGCCTGAGCAGCTGTAGGTATACAGCTCTGTGTAAGGGTTGTCCAGAAGTCCTTTACATGCTGAAAGCTCCTTGGCCTCAGAATAGCAGTTATCATGCACCTGACAGCACCTGTGAAATAATGGGGAATACATTCAAAACCACATACTCAGGCTTGAGCTCAGCTGGCTTGTTAAGTTATCTAACTAGGGTGGATTGTGTAGACAATGCTCTAAACAAAAGGGCACAATGATCAGACAGCAAATGTAGGGCATCTCTGAAGAGAAAGTAATCTGCTAGATAGAGGGCCAAATTCTCAGTCTTATTGTTGTACATGCACTTACATCAGTAGCATTGTAGTGGCATCACTTGGGTACAAAGCCCTATGATGTATGCTTAAATCAGATTACCCCAATTTGTTTCTCTCTTGGCTGCTACTTAGCACCACTACAAGAGTTGCTACTACACATTCACTTCAGCTCTTCAATATAGCAACCACCAGAAGAGTGGAACAAGAGGAGCTGCTTGGATGATGTGTAACCCCTGAGAATGTGCACAGTGAAATACAATACAACCCCATTTCTTAGCTCTGAATGTCATATTAGCCAGGAATGTTCTCCAAACACATACAGACACGGGCACCTGGGAAGGGGCTGTCAGCAAAAACGGCAGATACAGCTGCAAGGAGAGGGAAGGATTTTGAGAAGGCAAAGTCTCACCAACCTGTCAAGGGTATCCACTGGTGTTCCACTGCCTCCGAGGCCACAGTAGCAGCCGTAGTTATTGTAATCCTGTAATGGGTTGCTGCTTGGGATAGTGCATTTGATCATCGCACGGAACTGCCACAGAGCCCGGGAGGTGGTAGCGGCATTTGCCGCACCCACTGAGAAGAAACACAAATGCTCAGGTTGGAGCTATACCTGACATTGCAGACAATACATATTCATGTCCCAGATGTGCCCAATCTGGTTCCCTTGTAGCTGCAACCAAACTGATGTTAATCACAGATCCTAAAGACTGGGTTATGGGGGAGGGTGGGAAAATAGCTTTCTTCTTTGAGTTTTTGAAGTTAAAACGATAATGCTCCTGCCTATCAAAAATGGGGTGCCACAGAGGCAGCTTCTGAAGGTGGATGATCTCATTTTCCAACTAACTTTCCATAGATTACCTGTGCCTGCTCCCATATTTGTGGCAAGTTGAGTTTGTACCCACCAAGACCTCTAGTCTGTGATGCATGTGCAAGATAGACAGACTTAGGGTGTGAGAGTGAGTAAATGAGGTAGCCATACCTGAAAACAGCAGAATGAGCAGGATGAATTTCATTCCTTCAGCAGGGTATGAAAAATGTGTCTTTGTGGTCTTCATCAGTCTCTTTATATTGCAGCCTTACCTTGACACAGGTGTGATAACAGGGCAGTGTTTACATTGTTGAATGAAGACTTCTGTCAGTGGATGTGGGATCACAGAGTATAGCAAGGTTGGCTGAAGGTCAGCAGTTACCTTTCCAGGAGCCAACAGGCCAGCTGCATACTTTAGGGTTTTTCTTTTATTTTAAAATTAAGATAATGCTTGTGTAACAAGCTAAATTTAAAGTCCTGGAAATAAATTCTTTACATCCATAAAACAGATACAGTATAACATGGGCAAGCTCCCCAACCACAAACCTTGAAGAACTATTTCCAAGCCCAGACAGTGGGGCCTCTCTGCTGAGAATAGCACTAATGGTGGCAGTTGTGCTGGTAACTCTTCTTACACAAATACCTATCCTCCGAGGAACTAGCCTGACATTTTCATGGCACCCTATTTTATCCCCAGTCCAGAAGGTGCACCTGTGTTCTCCTGGCCTAGGTAATAGGGTGAAAGCAGTTCACCCCATTCTGAATGGTCTGTCATGAGGTGGGTGGCCAGGTGGAGGTGCTGTGTGTTGCTAATGGATAAGCAGGCTGTTATTTTGAAATCATGAAGGAGGGAGAGGATGGAGATCTTCAATGATCTAAAAATCAAAAAAGAGTCCTACAAAAAGTGGAAACTCAGTCAAATTACAAAGGATGAGTATAAACAACACAAACTAGAAAGACCAAGGCACAAAATTAGATCAAACTATCTAGAGACAAAGGGTAACAAGAAAAAATTCTACAAATACATTAGAAGCAAAAGGAAGACCAAGGACCGGGTAGGCCGTTACTCAAGGTGGCGGGGGGAGAGGGGGCAAATAACAGAAAATGTGGAAATGGAAGAGGTGCTTAATGACTTCTTTGTTTCGGTTTTCACCAAGAAGGTTGGTGGTGATTGGATGTCTAACATGGAGAATGCCAGTGAAAATGAGGTAAGATCAGAAGAAGCTAAAATAGAGAAAGAACAAGTTAAAAATTACTTGGACAAATTAGATGTCTTCAAGTCACGAGGACCTGATGAAATGCATCCTAGAATACTCAAGGAGCTGACTGAGGAGCTATCTGAGCCACTAGTGATTATTTTTTAAAAGTCATGGAAGATAGGAAGAGATTCCAGAAGACTGGAAAAGGGCAAATATAGTGCCAAGCTATAAAAAGGGAAATAAGGACAACCCATGGAGTTACAGACCAGTCAGCTTAACTTCTGTACCCGGAAAGATAATGGAGCAAATAATTAAGCAATCAGTTTGCAAACATCTAGAAGATAATAAGGTGATAAGTAACAGCATGGATTTGTCAAAAACAAATTGTGTCAAACCAAACTGATAGCTTCATTTGACAGGGTAACAAGCCTTATGGATGTGGGGAAGAAGCAGACATGGTATATCTTGACTTTAATAAAGCTTTTGATACTGTCTTGCATGGCCTCGTTAAAAAAAACTAGGGAAATGCAACCTAGATGGAGCTACTATAAGGTGGGTGCAAAACTAGCTGGAAAATTGTTCTCAGAGAGTAGTTATCAGTGGATCACATTCATTCTGGAAGGGTATAATGAGCGGGGTCCCACAGGGATCACTTCTGGGTCTGGTTGTGTTCAATATCTTCATCAGTGATTTAGATAATGGTATAAAGAGTACACTTATAAAGTTTGCGGATAATACTAAGCTGGGAGGGGTTGCAAGTGCTTTGGAGGATAGAATTATAATTCAAAATGATCGGGACAAACTGGAGAAATGGTCTGAAGTAAAGAGGATGAAATTCAATAATGACAAATGCAAAGTACTCCACTTAGGAAGGAACAATCAGTTGCACACATACAAAATGGGAAATGAATGCCTAGGAAGGAGTACTGCGGAATAGGATCTGGGGATCATAGTGGTCCACAAGCTAAATATGAGTTAACAGTGTAACGCTGTTGCAAAAACCCAAACATTATTCTGGGGTGTATTAGCAGGAGTGTTGTAAGCAAGACATGAGAAGTAATTCTTCCCCTCTACACGGTGCTGATTAGGCCTCAACTGGAGTATTGTGTCCAGTTCTGGGCACCATATTTCAGGAAGGGTGTGGACAAATTGGAGAGAGTCCAGAGGAGAGCAACAAAAATGATTAAAGGTCTAGAAAACATGACCTATGAGGGAAGATTGAAAAAATTGGGTTTGTTTAGTCTGGAAAAGAGAAGACAGAGGGGACACTATAACAGTTTTCAGGTATGTAAAATGTTGTTACAAGAAGGAGGAAGAAAAATTGTTAACCTCTGAGGCTAGGAAGCAATTAATTTAAATTGGAGCAAGGGAGGGTTAGGTTGGACATTAGGAAAAACTTCCTAACGGTCAAGGTGGTTAAACACTGGAATAAATTGCCTAGGGAGGTTGTGGAGTCTCCATTATTGGAGATTTTTAAGAGCAGGTTAGACAAACATGTCAGAGATCTAGATCACTGGCAAGTGGTAGGAACCAGTCTCTCAGCTTCTTAGGGTGCAGAAGCAAGGAACAGCCATAACATGGGAAAATATTGGTGGTAGGATGTAAACAAAGGAGAAGAGAAATGTAGAAAGGAATTGTCTGAAGAATTAACATCAGTTACTATGGCTGCAGTTCCAGATCAGAATTCAGAAAAGATCCAGCAGGGCTTTCACTGAGATGCAAACTGAGTGGGTGCTGTGGCAAATTGCCAGCACTATTATGATGGGTCTCGTGCTCTCTCTTCTTGGGGTGGGGTTTCAGGGCACCATTTCTTGCCCCTGAATTGGAATATTAATTGCCCCACTAGTGTCCTTGAGGAGGGGAGTGGAGAGGGAGGGACCTGGACCCGCCCTCTACTCCAGGTCCCAGACCAGGGGCCCTGAGGATAGTGGTGAACCATTTGAACTGGCGGTTCCTTCCCCTGGGCTACTTCCCTCTCCTGCCCTTCAGCTTGTGAGGGGCTTCCTGCCCTCCCTCTGCACAAGCCAAGTGCCCCTTACCTAGGGTCTTGGACTTCTTAGCCCACCACAGCACTCCTCCAAACTTTCCTCTGCTTCTCTTCAAACTGTTCTCTGCTCCAATACCAATCCTTTCTGCTCCAACTCCCACACTGTCTGATTGAAGCAGGGGGTTTTATCATGTGACTGACTGCAGGTGCTCTAATTGGCTTCAGGTGCTCTAGTTAATCTATAGCAAAGTTTCTTCCCCTTACAGGGAATAAGGCTCCCTTCTAACACTCTCCTGCTGCCCTCTGGCCATGCTGTATCACAGCACCAACAGAAATTTGAGCTCATTCTTGTGCAGGGATAGCCCTTGACTGGACAAAATTGTGGCTACATTAGCATCTTGCCAAAAGAACTACATTAGCCACAATTAGTTTGTTTGAAATGGAAAAGATTGCAGCCAACCTAATTTTTAATGGCATGCTGTGCTCCCCAGGCTGCTAGGATCAAGATGGCACTTTGCATCTTGGGACCTGCCATCTCCACAAGCAGCATTAAAACTAAAGATGCATGGGACAGTGTTGTAGAGATACCTGGCCTGTATTTGGCCAATGGAACCCACTTTGCAAACCCTTTTCCAGAGGGCATTGGAGAATTACCAGCACCTTAAAATTTCCCTTCTCCCATGCATCAAAACCATCCTGGAAACACAAATATTTCACTTGAATACACTCTGTATACCAGGAATGATGACCTAATGTCCCACATTAAGAGCAATCCTAGCACTACAGACTTAACTAAGTGCACCTCTAATTAGCACTGCACCACCAGATTTTTCCCTGGTTATGATCCTGCTAACCCATGACTGCTCTGGGAACACCTGCATCCACTTCTCTTCAGTCAGATGTCATCAGATTGAAGACAGAGTTGCTAATGGAAAGAACTGTTGATTAATTGATTCCAGAAATAAGCAGGTGGCATGGTACTCACACTCCTGGAAAGACAAACCATCTAATTTAGAGAGAGAAATTTATCTCTAATGTAACTCCAACTTCAGCAGAATTACTCCAGGGGTGAATTGGACCCACTATTTTTAACTCACCCACCTGGTTATCATTTATCTGAGAGATACTGATTTTCCAGTGCTGGCTTCTGAATTGTGATGGGAGCACCCAGTCACGTCTCTCACGGAGTTTTGGCTACTTTCCAGACCATAAATGATATTAAAATGGGTTTAAACACAAGCAGCTTCCCACTAGCCACCTCACTACAAGTACAAACACCCAATACTTTATCTGTTATCATTCCCCTTAATCTGTGGTCCTTCTGACACTTTTCAGTGTCTCAATTTTTACAGACAAGTTTCATTCACGTGCTTTGCTAATATCCAGATATTCCAGCTATTATGTTTCCTTTAGCTCCTCATTTTGTGCGATCAGGTCTCTCCAGAACTATTTTTATAAATAAAAACTTGCCATATTTATTACTCATGGTTCCATTATCTTCTAGAGATGCAACTACACTTAGACTTTTAGCCAATTCTCCCACTATGTCTAGTACCTGTACCACCTCACCAAAACTAGCAGAAGTGGGAGACTGACCACTTACATTCTTACCAACCCGTCTTCTAAGCCTGCTCAACGTAGGTCTAGTTAACATGGTGTCAAAACCACTGGGTGATCAGACTACACTAGTGCTCCTACCATTTCAAAACACTGGTGGAGCTGCACAAGGGCTAGAAAAAGGGTGGGAGACCTGCCTTAAATTCTCAGTGTAGACTAGGCCTCTGCTCAGATTCTTACTATAATTGTATTAAGGGCCTGTAGCTAGTTTTACTGGTTGCAACTACCAGGATTACTTTTTTCCTCCTTTTGTGTGTCCCATGTGCTGTTGTTTTTTAAACTCTTGGTTTCCTCCCCATTTCTCTAAGACTCCCATTCATTGGTTCAGAAAGTTAATTAATTCCCTTTACATCGAGATAGATTATTCAGAACATTTGCTTAAATACGTGTTCATTTTCCAACTAGTTCAAGATTCTCATGACTAAATTGTCCAAACCTCTTATTAAAGCCAGATTTAAAACAATTCAGTATCTCAGTTGCTTTAGAATCACTATTAATTTCACCTTTTCCCCATTGTCTTTCCTGCTATTTTCACTTTTCATATACTTGTAAGCCTTCGTGTTCTCCACTTCTCTACTCTTAACATATTCCTTTTATTGCCCTTTCCTTTTGCCTGTAAACCTTCACTTTCTGGGGTTCCTTTCCTCTCCACTTTTAGCGTGTGTGCTCCCAAAGAACAACTTGATGGTTGTGTGTTATGTACATGGGACACACAAAAATACACAAGGCCCACATGTGGCAGGTACAATTAAAATCTGAGCATTTGTGTCTGGTGATTTCCAGACAACCAATCACAAAATGTGGGAAAGCGAGTTAGTGAGGACCACCCAGACACCAACAAGGAGAAACAGGATACATTTCATTCTATCACTGAAGGATACTAGATGAAAGCTCTGGTCTTCATGGATCAGTTTATCCCAAAGCCTCCCACCTTGATAGCTGTGACAACACAGCAGAATTTCCATTATTAAATGCAGACTCCATCAGGACTCTTGGGGTTACTTTCACCAGCAGATCTTTGAACAGTGTTTCATGAAACTATACTAGTTGCTGCTTATTATTTGCATTCTTCTCTCAGTAGCATTGTGACCTGTTGTATATTAATTTGAGTGCTTTTTAGGAATCTCCAACTTTCTTGTACACTAGCAGATTTTAATATTTCCTCCCAGTGCTCTTTATTCACTAGATTTCTTTATTCTCCACAATTTGCTTTCTTGCAATCTAAATCCCTTGTTCTGCTGTGTTCAGCAAATCCAAAGAATACTTCCAGGCTTTCTGATTTCCTAGTGTGTTTCTCCCTTTCCGGAATCCACAGACATCCATGCATGATCCCTGTGAAGTGGAGAAGAATTATCATCTCTGTTTTACGGATGGGAAACAGATGCTCAAAAGAGAGTTAAGGGATGTACCAGAGCTGGGAGTTGAATGCCAGGTCTGTGGCTCCCAGGCTTGTGTGCTAACCACAGGGCAAGATTCCCAATATCCCCAAACCTGAGTGAAGCGTTACCCAATTCAGAGCCACTCATACACATACCACAACCGAGAAGGACCATTTTCAAATAATTTATTAGGAATTTAAAACTGAAATCTGGAAAAAGGGTTACAGGTGTGGAGAGAACAAACATTGGAGTGTAATAACTTACTGGCTTTCAAAACATAGCTTTATTTCTTTTAAAAAATGCCCACCCTCAAACCGGAGCCCCAGCCTCTGGGCAGCAGCAGCACTGGCTGGAGAGCGAATCACAGCCCAGTGGCAATACAGTGGGGCTGGGAGGTAGGGGGCACAGAAGCAGCTCAGCGCATGTACCAAGAGGGAAGAAAGCGCCGTCTGCAGACCCAAATTTGAAGTATACAGAATAAAAATAAACCCAATACAATGCAGCTCTTCTTTAATTAGGAAATATTAAAAAAACCCAGACATACAGACTCTTGTCTCAGTAACAAAAATTATTGCTTTGTGTTTTCAGTACTAACCCATTAAGTACCTCTGACTAAACAGAGCTCTCCAAATGTATTGCTTGGTCAGGCACGGCCCACACTGCTGGGTCTCAAAACTAGCCACAATGCAGCTAGGGAACCGGGAAGTGGAAGGGAAGAAGGGGTCTATTTGGGCACCGTGGCCCCCCTCCAATCCTCTCACTTGCTGGGGCTCATTTTGGGAGAAGAGGGGGAATGATTTTTAAAACTTAAGATGAAGCTACATTATTTCCCTGGGAAAAGTGTTGGGCTGCATCTTAATAAAAGGCTTAATCACCCCCCTTAACAAGGTCTTTGGTTCATTTAAAACAAATCCAGACCCAATCCTGCCCCTTAAATTCCTGCTTGAGGCAACCCCACAGCAGAGGCCACTTGTTAACAAGGGCTCGGGCAGCCTCCGGAGAAGGGACCATATAATCAAATTACAGGACAGAGGACGAACTCCCCTAGATTTCAGGACACAGAGGAAAGCAAATGGGAAGCTGTGATTCTAGAATTCATATGATCCCTGAGAAGCCCTTTACTCACCCTTCCCCCATACAGTACCGCCCCCAGTCCCCCCACCATTAATGACTTCCGCCACCCAATGCCCTGCCCTTCAGAGAATGACCACTTCCTCATCCCACCCCTCACAACGAGCCCTTCCCAGTACCCTGCCCCCTAGAAGATGATGCCCTTCCCCAGACTATCTTGACACAAGTGATACTGTTTGGAGAGTCAATTCCTTTCAAAATAATGAAGACAAGCAGAGGCAGTAAAGCCCTTTGCCTAGCCAAACCAGATGCTGGCACTTAGGGAGCCCAGTGGTGGAGTCTGTACATCAAGCGACTAGAAGCAGCTTTAACCCGCTCAGCAAAATAGCCGATGGCCGGTAAGTTTCATTCCCCTCTCCCCCCCGTTCATCTCAGAGGTCTTAAAATCTTACAGTAAAAGGTGTACAAAAAAGAAAGGAGTCCTGTCAGGATTCTGCTGGAGAATATTGCTCACACTGAGGTGCCAGGTTCAGGAACCTGGAGCTGCTCCTTGAGTCAGGCTGCAGCCAGGTTCACCTCGCGATATTTACATATTATACACTAGGAAAAAGAAAACCCCACGTAAAACTAAATCTAGGAAAACAAAAATACTTTCAGCTGTAAGGATAGTGTTTTTACTTAGCAAAATATACATTTTGTTTTGTTCCGTAGCGATGTCCCACCTTTTCAGATCCTTGGAGCTTCACACATTTCAAAACCTCACATTTACAAAACAGAAACAATTAAAAACAGTTTCTTTAAAAAAAAATAGAAATGCGTCAGTTCTGCTCAGTGTTCTCTCTCTCTCTCTCTGCGTCTCTCTTCCCTTCAGAACTGCATTCACATCACATACTGTCCTTTAAAAATGTTGACAACAACAGAGTTGAAAAGATTCAAAACAATTTCAAAGCCAAATAAAAATACTCCTCATTAAAAACTACCTAACACGATCACAAAGCCAATTCATAAAATATGTCTACTAGCTCAGGAAAGAGCAAACAATGAAAAAGAGGGTCACCCCCCCCAAAAAAAATAAAGATAAAAAAATAAAATAAAAAATAAAACTACCAGCTAATAAAATAAATAAAGAAGAATCGGTGGGTTGGGGAAGGGAGAAGCGTAAACCATCGGTGGTTAGTAAGAAAGCGAGATGATCTCCTTGGGTTCAGTCCAGTGTGGTCTGTTCAATGGGAGAGATCAGGGCAGGTCAGCAGGAGCCTGGCAACCAGCCGGCAGTGTGCAGTTTTATTCAATAAAAAGGAAACCTTGGCTCATCCCCCAAGGCTCACCAGATCCTCCAGCCCGCTGTCCTTGGTTAGGTCACTGGGGAATCTGCAGGAGACCAGCAGAGGTGGAGAGTATGGGGGGGTAGAGGAGACAGAAACAGAAACAAAAAAACTAACAACTTTTCATTTTTTTTGTCTTGTCTAACACAGCAACAGTGGGTGTCCAAGCTTCCCCTAATGCAGGATTGTGCTGGCACCTTGGCAGTGGCATGAAGATCGCACCTGACTGGCAAAGAAGTGGGGCAGAATGCAACTGCCCCTATCTTTAACATGAAGGCATGGGCCAAAGGGACAAGCCCCAGCATGCAATGCAGCCTGACTTCTTGGATCAAGGAGTATTGAATGCTAAGATCTGCAGGCTCCCTGGCTCAAACTTCTGTATTAAAGATGAGGCTAGTTATATGCTGCAAACTGAACTCAAGTTATCCCTGGCTGAAGAGAAGCAGCCCAGTCACTCCCTTTCCCTGGAAACATCTGCCCTACTCATTTCAGTCACATTTCTCTTTTTAAACTACCAAACTTCTGCCACTTTTGAGGTGTGCACTGAGATCCTCCAATAGCTCCCCCTCACCCCCTTCTAAGGGACACAGCTGGAACTGCATGTAGGATTTTCCCCTCTCCCATCTGGATGTGGAAGCCTCTTCTCTCCATAGACCACCTCTATGGAGAGGAAACACCACTCCAGAGATGCAGTGCTCTCAGCAGCAGTGAGATTTGCTGAGTTAGCTGCATGCAGGGTACTGCAAAGTAAAAGTGTGGCAGGGGCTTCTCTTTCAGAGTGCCAGTGCGAGAACTCACATTGCCTTAGGATTTTGGCCAACTGTGCCTGTCTGTCTCCATCAACTCCCCAATTTCTACCAGGTCTCCATTTCCCTCACTCCACACCTTTCCAACTGAGCACTCCCCCTTCTCCCTGCCACCACTGGGGCACAGCCACTTATTCTTCTGGCCTCAGAGACCTGGAGGAGCTTCCCTTTAGAGCCTAACAGTGACACTCTAACTGGCCAAAGAGGTTACTCAAGCAAAACACCATTTCCTTTCCCTTCCTGCCCACACTCAATGGAATGCCTCTGCAGCACTTCAAGCATGGGGACCAGAGTCTGGGAGAAGGAATTAGAACCTGGGTCACTGGGTGGACAGGACAAAAATGCCGCCCCTCACCTGGCCTCCTTCCTCCCATCTTCAGATGAAGCCCCTGAATGATGGCCCAACCAACAAGTTACAATGAGAGTTTCCTAATAATAAAATCTCCTCCTGAGCCTACCTTCACTTTTCTCACACCCTTCCCGCCCCCTCCTGTTCAAACATCTTACCTCCTGCCTCCTTGGTCGCTAGCTTCAGTGGTACCCATTGGTAAAAGCCGTTGCAATCAAGGGACCCTACAGAGGAAGAATTCAAATCCCCTGATTAGACAAACCACAGGAAAGAGGTTGAGTCCATGAGTCCTCCCCCTTGAAGGAATTTACTGGGATGTCAATGTCCCTAAATGTACTATTCCTAAGGACAGCCCTACCCCCTTTAGATATCCACTGGAATCATTTAGCCCCCCAATCCACTATGAGGAGGCCTCCCAGCACCCTGAGATTTACATGGAGTGATACAGTCCCACTCAGGAAACATGCCGTCACTAGACCGTCTCTTCAGAGCCACCTAATATCCCCCTGCAGAGTCCTATGGAATCCCCAGTCCTCTCCCAGCTGTAGCCCCACATTCCACAGGGGAACATGCAGCTAGCAGATATTTGCTCTGCACTCTCCCCATCCCTGTCCAGCCTTGTGTTATTCCTGGGGACCCCTGTGCGTTCCACCCTTGGAAGGGAGTTCTGTGTTTCATTCTGATGGTGAAGAATGGTTGTGGTCTTTCTTAACACTTACAGCGGTGAGTTCAGCTACGGCCCAGCTGCTGGGAAAGCAGTTTCCACTGCTCATGAGTCTCACCCTTGAGGTGCCAGTTCCATCGGCCCAGAGGAACGTAGCTGTCATGGCAGGCTATGATCAGAGTGAGGTAATAGGCCCTTGGGTAGCTTGGGCCAGTTCCATGGAGGGCTCTGAAGAGTAGGACCAAGCCCTAGCACTTGACCTGGTATTCGATGGGGAATCAGTGTAGAGAGCAGAGCTCTGGGGTGATATGCACTCAGCAGCCTGCTCTGTAAGCTAAGTAGGCTGCTGCATTAGGAACCAATTGGGGCCTTAAGCGGAGTGTTTTTATGCCTAGGAACTGTATATTGCAGTAACCAAGCCTTGAGGTTGCCTGCAGCTGTCATCATTTGGGTATTCATAGTTGTAGAAATCACCCTCCCAAAAGGTTTAATGATTTATACACACCCTACCTCCTTCTACCTCCCAACTTCAACAGCTGGGTGTGAAACACTCACCCCTAGGCTGTGACCAAAGCCAGTACTTGGAGCTGGACTCGCAGCACTGATGTAACTGCTGACCCCTGAATCCTGATTGGCTGCTCCGTAAAGCTCTGCCATTGGCCCAGGACTGGTAGTGCCCAGAAACCCACCAGTGCGGCTCGGAGTAGAACCTAAGGGAGGAAGCAAAACTACATGGTGAAGATCCCAAAATGCAACCCCGTCCCACCCCCCTCCCATAGCCCTGTGCAAACCTCAGCCAGGTTGCTTCACAGGGTAGGAAAGTGGCAGTTACCTGTCCCTCGCACTACAGCTGCTGCCGCCGCTGCTGCCGCCATCGGTCCATATGCAGTAAGGGGAATTGCTGAAAGAGAAGGAACAGGCATCTCATAGTGGCACCAGAGGAAGCTCCTGAGCAGGCATCTTCACTTCCCTCTAGAAACAGCTGCCAAAAAGGTGCATTAGCTTGGCATGTTACCTACTACACTCAGGATGGATAAGCAGGAGGAGCACACAGCCCTGCATTTACAGGACAGTTTTCATTTAGAAAAGCCCTCAAGCAACTGAGCTGACCAATTCCAGACATAGGAAACTTTCTGTTCAGGGCAGAAACACAGCGATATCTGGGTGACACTGTTAAACCACAGTAACACATGCCATCTTAGGGCAGGAAGTGACTAAGAATCCCATAGCCAGGTGAACCGGCATGGGGAATTTAGAATGGCTATTGGCATTTGGCTCCAACCCTAAAGGCTAACACCCCAACTCTGGGGATTTTTGGTGGGCACAGAGGGTCAGTAGCTTGGTTTGACATCTCATCCAGAAGACAGCTTCAATGCTCAGCATCCTCTAGCCATGCTGGGGCACAGCACTCTTCTCTAGCATCTTTCAACAGCAATGGTTCAATACTCACACAACCTCCTCCACCCCAGCTCTCCCACTGCTGCAGACACTCCCTACTTTTCCAGTTCTCCTGCCAACTGCAACCCCCCAGCTGTCCATGCTAGCAGAGTGTGGAGCGTGTGCCTGGGGGTGCAGAAGCCAGAAGAGGCACAATTAACACTGGAAGCTTTAACTTATACGTAGCAAATGTCGTCCATATTTCTACTGCCATGGGCACCCAGCCCTGAGGCCACAAGGCACCTACCCACTACCGTTCTCATTGCCCCTAACATGCCTGGGTTAGCATTTCATGCTCAACTGCGAAATCCACTGTGATTCTGTTTAGAGAAATGTAAAAAGAGGTCAGAACAAAATCGATTGAGTTAAAGGGCTGAAATCCAGACTAGCTCGGGAGGGAATGTTTCATTGCAGGCTTTGTCTGGTTTCAGGCGTACATCACATTGGGGGCTTATATCTGGGTTAGTGGCTTATCATACGTCTACAGCAAACGTAAGCACAGAGTGGCAATATTTTCCCCCCAAAGATGCTGTTGTGGTGAGTAAAGGGCCAGTTTTGCTGAGAAAGAATCCAATTCTCTCTGTAGGAAAAATATTTTTGCCTCGTAGTTTATCTAGTTAGAAACCAGACTTCTGCCTTGCCTAGGGAGCTCCCCTCTCATTAGCTGCTGCACACAGGAGCAGCATCTGATACTCTCAGAGTACCACCCTTCTTGTTTCAGTGCTACTCAATACACC